>NW_027813569.1:0-278 GCF_054177405.1 Leptonychotes weddellii | reverse complement strand
GGCCAGCCCAGGTTCAGAGGCTCCTCTTGCTGGGAGTTGCTGTGAAGGGTATACATAGAGGAAGGGAGGAGAATTGGGGTTGAGTCTGCCCCAGGCCCTGGGCCAGGTGCTCCATGGACCTCATTTCACTTAGGCCCCAAATGACTTTACAGTGAGTCCCTTCCCACCAGGGGGGAAATGCTTGCCTGGCCCATGGCCCGGCAGCAAGTAAGTGGTGAGGCCAGGTGTGAACCCGGGTCCGTTGATGCTTAAGGCATGTCTGGATTTCCTGCTTGCCT
>NW_027813568.1:0-278 GCF_054177405.1 Leptonychotes weddellii | reverse complement strand
TGGAAATATATACCTGGTGCAGTCTATAAATCTTATCCAAGTTTGTTACCCATTTACCTATGTGTGTATTTAGGTTTTTTTTTTAAGGATTATAATATAATCTTTAAAACTTAGTGGTATGTGTCATCCAATTTTCATTTTAGTAACAAATTTATAGTAAGAAAAAAAACTTTTGTGGAAATAGTGAACCATGAACATTGATATTTTAGTTCCCTTATATTGATACATAAAAGAAAGTATTAGAAATATATATATATATATACATATATAGCCCCTAT
>NW_027813567.1:0-278 GCF_054177405.1 Leptonychotes weddellii | reverse complement strand
CCTGGGTGGCTCAGTTGGTTAAGCAACTGCCTTCGGCTCAGGTCATGATCCTGGAGTCCCGGGATCGAGTCCCGCATCGGGCTCCCTGCTCAGCGAGGAGCCTGCTTCTCCCTCTGACCCTCCCCCCTCTCATGTACTCTCTCTCATTCTCGCTCTCTCAAATAAATAAATAAAATCTTTAAAAAAAAAAAAAAGAAAGGAATTAGATATTCATCATCAAAATATTTTCCTCTCTTGCTAATCAAGTTTAGAATTGGAACTGTTTATAAAACTCTTTG
>NW_027813566.1:0-278 GCF_054177405.1 Leptonychotes weddellii | reverse complement strand
CTGAACCTTTCAGCTCTAATCCCCAGGTTTGGGGACTACATTAAGATCCACCAAAAAATTGCTAGAACCGATACAGGAACTCAGCAAAGTCACAGTATATAAAATCAGTGCACAGAAGTCAGATGAATGTCCATACACTAATAATGAAGCAGAAGAAAGAGAAATCAAGGAATCAATCCCATTTATAAGTGCACCAAAACCCATAAGATACCAAGGAATAAACCTAACCAAAGAGGTAAAGTAAAAAAACTATAGAACACTCATGAAAGAAATTCAGG
>NW_027813565.1:0-2748 GCF_054177405.1 Leptonychotes weddellii | reverse complement strand
TGGACTCTGAAAAACAAACTGAGGGTTCTAGAGGGGAGGGGGGTGGGAGGATGGGTTGGCCTGGTGGTGGGTATTGAGGAGGGCACGTTCTGCATGGAGCACTGGGTGTTGTGCACGAACAATGAATCATGGAACACTTCATCTAGAACTAATGATGTAATGTATGGGGATTAACATAAGAATAAAAAAAAAAAAAGATGCTAAGTGAAGGCCAGGTGTTCTCCATCACCCCAAATCCTTTAGTAGGTATCTACTATTATGTAGTGCTGTCCGACGTGTAGAGGCAGATATGACTGGTGCGGAGTAGGTGAGCAAATAATCATTTGGATTACAACATTCCTTTAAAGGGCTGCAAATGGACTCAATCATCCCTGAATGGACGATATTACCAGTGGTGGATGTAAAAATTACATCTCACATAGTAGTTACATTTCAAACAGATATAACTGCAGGTAACTGGATTGATTGGGAAGGGAAGCTGCTATATGAGAAGTTACCAGCCCTATTCTCCCCTGAGCGTTCTCAAAAGACTCCGACAGTTGGTGTTTCGGCAGCTCCTTGAAAGACAGAATCAAGTCATTTAGCTCAATTCAGATTAGGGTACCAAACATCACTTTAAAAAATGCAAATCCATATCTTCATTGCGGTTTGCAGCTTAGATTGACTCTCCTGTACTCACACTTGGATAGAAATCAGCTTAAGCAGATATTTTCTTTATGCTGAAGGAATGGGATGAAGAACGGAGGAACACAAAGAAAACAATGTAGGGGAGATGGGTCCTGACCCAGGAGAGGTCAGAGGACACTAACTCTAATTCAAGATTTCCATGAATTTGTTAGATTTATTTTCCACGAGGAAAACCATTGGCTGTAAATCCGAGTCATTGAGATTTTCATATGCAAATGCATAGTTTGAGTCTGAGAGGTACTTCTGCATTTTCAAGTCATTATGGAGAATAATCATCGATGGGAACACAAGATTTGGGTCCTAATGTTCAAGAACAGTTTTACTCCAAGGATGGCCACTGGGTTTGTTCCTGGAAAAACACATGCATTAAACTTAGAGAAAGAACCCCCAATAATGGTTCCAGATTTTATGAGTAAACCCTTCCATTCCTCAGCCCTGCAGTTTCACACCTCTATGGGCTCTCCAAACATCAACAAAAACTCCAAGGATTTGATGGAAAATGGTGTTAAGTCTCATGTTGTTTCAGGAATTTCCCAATATGCACTAAATTAACTTTGGGGCCATATGAGGCTGAGTGGTAGGAAATCGCTCCATTGGACACAGATGGCAGACCTAATGTTCCCAACAGCTGTTGTGCACACATGAAATCAGATTGGGATTAACACTTACCTTCAGCGTGGTCACACCCGGATGGGATGGCTTCTCTGTAATGTACACCAAGCTTAGCTTATGTCTCTGAAACCACATGACCTCACAGGCCTTGGGAACATTTGATCCAGGAAATCTGAACCTGGGCAGAAATCATAAAGCATCAGGTACATGTTAAGCAGGAATTTATCTGCTTTTTGTCTGAAGTGGCCTCACATCCATCCAGCTTTTGTCTGCCTCGGAGTGAAATATTTATAGGCAAGCTGCTTTCTAAGGCAGAGTTACAGACCTATTCAGGTTTGGTGTGAAATGTCTCTGCCCGTTGACCACCTGCTGAAACCTACATTCCAAGTGCAACCAGACCTAAGCTCTTTTGTATCACTGTGAGTTTTAACACTGATACCAGGATGGTAACCCAAGTAGAATTTACAATGAAATCTAGCTGGTATGTCAATATAACTGGTTGTTGGCAAGCATAGTAAAACTTACCAGGTTTGTGATCATGTTAAGACCCCCAAAGACCTCTTTTGTCTTGCCTTGAGAAGAGGGGTACTTCTCTTAGTGGGGTTGCAATTGTACAATTTCTGAAATTCTCCTGGACGTTATTTTCAGAACTGTGGCTCAATCATTCAAATACACTTAAAACTGTATCCTTGGAGGGTAGATTTGATGTTTAGAAATGACCGAGGGTCATTCATAGCTAAATCTGATGATTTAGGAAAGGGATCAAGTTGAGCGATATCAATGTATGTCAAAATGAGGTGTGACTTTTAATTAGTAAGGTGGATTTTATTGTATGGCTTATACATATGGTCTTAAGGCATTCCAAAACCTCTCTTTTTAATAATACCTATATTGTAGCAATTTGAATGTTTAAATTCTACAATGTTTACCTAAAAAAATGTTTTATTAACCTCCTATTACAGTTTGTATGTGATCCTAATGAAGGCAAACATATGGGAGGATATCAGAAAACCTTCCCTCTGGGGTTAATCACAAAGAACTAAGCAACTCAGAATTCCTGACACCTAACTCTGATAGTCTTCATTTTCAAGATTATTAGTTAGGGTTCCACATTTCCTTACTTTTCTGTCTTAGGAAAGATCTACTAAGCAGCTTTACATTTCCTTCTATTATTTCCTTGCATCATCCCAATGTTTGCGGTTTATGTTTTATAACAAAGACCAGAAGACTGGTAGCTGAAACCCAACTGAAATTTATTTCTCTCTCATCCCATTCAAGTTTAAGCAATCCAAGGCTGATATGGTGGAAGCATCCAGAATTCTGGAGACATCAGATCCTTCTGTCCTTTTGTTCTTCTTTCCTTCACATATGGCTTCCATCTTGTCATCCAAATGGCTGCTGCAGCACCAGTAAATGCACCCACAGGCCAGCCAATGGATAAGGAAGGAA
>NW_027813564.1:0-278 GCF_054177405.1 Leptonychotes weddellii | reverse complement strand
TCTTAAGAAAATGGTCCAGGATGTGGTCACATCCTGGTACACAGAACAACCAACTTCTGTGGCAAATGATGGAGCCAGGATAAGCCTTGGAGAAGCCTTTCCATATAAGCAAAACTCGCAGACCTGTACCTCTGAAACAAATAATACATTATATGTTAAAAAAAAAAAAAAGAAGAAGAAGAAGAAGATAGCAGGAAGGGAAAAATGAAGGGGGGGAAATCAGAAGGGGAGACGAACCATGAGAGACTATGGATTCTGAGAAATAAACTGAGCGTTCT
>NW_027813563.1:0-278 GCF_054177405.1 Leptonychotes weddellii | reverse complement strand
TCACAAGACAAAGAACGTAAGGTTTTTACCACCCGTTTAGAATCTTCTAGTCTGTAGAAAATTAAAAAAGAAGGATTATCTTCGTTCACTGCTTGAGAAATCAAGTGATTTTCTTTTCCCCAGGCTGAAAGACTGAAGACGGGCAGGTGGCAGAATAAGAAGTGGGTATAATATCAGTCTCCAGTTTTTATTCTAAGGACGTAGTGGCCATACTGCTTTACCTGTAGCAACTTGGACGTGTTTGTTTAGAGGCTGATAGATAGCTGTGACCCCTTCTC
>NW_027813562.1:0-278 GCF_054177405.1 Leptonychotes weddellii | reverse complement strand
TGTTGGGGGAGGTGACCAGGTGCAGGTTCTGGGCGTGTGTGTTGCAGCTGGCACTCCCAGGGCTGGCTGAGAGGATGAGCAGTGTGTGCGCTGGCAGGGAGGAGGCGAGCGGGGAGCACTGGGGGGATGGGGTTCTCTTGTTCCATGTGCACAAGGCTCTGCAGAGTCGGTTCCCAGGGATGGGGGTCCAGGGTGCAGGACGGGCGCATCTGGCGTGTTCCAACGAGTGGTCTCCGTGCATGCTCCTGCTATCAACGTGTGTACATGGGGCTGTGCAC
>NW_027813561.1:0-278 GCF_054177405.1 Leptonychotes weddellii | reverse complement strand
CCATGGGGACAGACGGGGTGCCTGCAAGGGACATTGTGGGCCGTGTCACCGTGGCTCCAGGAACCGGCGGGAGGGACCCCAGTTAGGACTTCTTGGGCCAGATGTCTCTTATTTGCATAGGCCCTTAGCTGCGGAGGAGCTCGTTCCCACACACCTTCATTCATCCCACGGCAATCTGGGCAGGAGTCCAATCCCGTTAGTAAGAACAGGCAGAGAAGGGAGAGTCTGAAAAGTCTGGTTGAAGAGCAGAGGGTAAGGCCTCTTGTGTCAAGATCGGT
>NW_027813560.1:0-278 GCF_054177405.1 Leptonychotes weddellii | reverse complement strand
TGGTACCCATCTTGTTCTCATGATCAGGGCTGCTCCCTCATGTCAGATAAGATCCCAAATTCTACCCATTTCATTTCCCAAGTAGTTCTCAGGTTGGTCACCTTCATCCATTCCCATGGCCCCAGCCTTAATTTGGGATCACATTATTTCACACCTGAATTTGCAGAATCTTCCAAGTCCCTCCAGTCATGCCCTCATCCAATCCATCCTCCACACCACTGCTCTGGGGATTTTTCTAGAGCTGAGCCGTCCAATATGGTAGCCAAGAGCCACATGTG
>NW_027813559.1:0-278 GCF_054177405.1 Leptonychotes weddellii | reverse complement strand
TGTGGCCATCTGGGGAAGATCATTCTGGGCGTAGAAACAACAAACCCAAAAGCCTGAGACCAGATCACGCCTGGCAGACTCAAGGAGTTGGGAGGAGGCCAGTGTGATCTGGAGGGAGAGGAGCAAGAGATGAGACCAAAGAGAAATAGAGACTGGATCCTGAAGGGCCTTGTGGTCCACTGAGATCATTGACTCTTTCCCTGAGAGTGCTGGGGTGTCCAGGGAGGGCTCAGAGCAGAGGAGTGACATCCTTGGGGCACAAGATGGGGTTTTCACAG
>NW_027813558.1:0-278 GCF_054177405.1 Leptonychotes weddellii | reverse complement strand
TCTATTCTGGAGAAAGTTCCATGTGCATTCGAGAAGAATGAGTATTCTGTTGTTTTAGGATGGAACATTCTGTATATATCTGTGAGGTCCATCTGGTCAAGTGTGTCATTCAAAGCTCTTGTTTCTTTGTTGATTTTTTGCTTAGATGCTGTCTATTGCTGAGAGTGGAGTATTGAGGTCTCCTACAATTAATGTATTGTTATTAATATGTCTCTTTATGTAGATGGCTGCTCCCATGTTGGGGACACAGATATTTACAATCGTTAGATCTTCTTGTT
>NW_027813557.1:0-278 GCF_054177405.1 Leptonychotes weddellii | reverse complement strand
ACTTGCGTTAGCAGGCGTCCCTGAATGCTACGTCCATCTTCCGCCAGGCTTCTGCTGCTTCTCCTCGCATGCTTGCTTTTTCTCCTTACACGCTCGACTTTGCTTTTTAGACGCCGCACTGGTTTCTCGTTCACATGGTGCTTGGAGTTTCCTTCTGTCGCAGACTTGTCTCAAGCACTAGAGGACAATGTCCAAGTGAAGGAAGTAAAACATACAGCATCACTGCCTGTCCATCCTTCTCCGTCCCGTTCCTCCGACCCCCTCACAGGGCTGCACTT
>NW_027813556.1:0-278 GCF_054177405.1 Leptonychotes weddellii | reverse complement strand
GTTGTCCCTCTGATTTCTAAACAGTCTTGCACCTTCACTCCCACTCTGTCCTTCAGATTGTTTTTGGCTGCCTTTGTGAATTCTCCCAGCTGATTCACTCACAGACAGTTCAGGATGATACTTGTTGGTTCAGGTGAACAGCCCTATCTAAATGATGGCTTAAGGAGGATATACTTCGAGGTCGTCCAATGTCATCATTCCACAATCTTACAGTAAAATTCCTTTAACTGGGCGCCTGGGTGGCTCGGGCGGTTAAGCGTCTGCCTTCGGCTCAGGTC
>NW_027813555.1:0-278 GCF_054177405.1 Leptonychotes weddellii | reverse complement strand
CGTTCCTCCCTCCACTAACTCATGCCCAACAGATGGTGCAAATAGCCTGGCACAGATTCACTGGATCAGTGTTAGGAGAAAAACCTTGCCAGACGGCTGATGGGTTCTTTGAAGTTGTTCATTCTGGCAACAATGGATGGCTAATAGCATAGCCGTGGCCAAACAAAAAGATATAAACTGAAGTTTGAGAGCAAATTTCTTTTCTTTTTTTTTTTTTTAAAGATTTTATTTATTTATTTGAGAGAGAATGAGAGAGAGCACATGAGAGGGGGGAGGGT
>NW_027813554.1:0-2748 GCF_054177405.1 Leptonychotes weddellii | reverse complement strand
AGAAAAAAAAAGAAGAAGAAGAAGGTAGCGGGAGGGGAGGAATGAAGCGGGGGAAATCGGAGGGGTGGACGAACCATGAGAGAAGATGGACTCTGAAAAACAAACTAAGGGTTCTAGAGGGGAGGGGGGTGGGAGGATGGGTTGGCCTGGTGGTGGGTATTGAGGAGGGCACGTTCTGCATGGAGCACTGGGTGTTGTGCACGAACAATGAATCATGGAACACTTCATCTAGAACTAATGATGTAATGTATGGGGATTAACATAAGAATAAAAAAATAAATAAATAAAACCTTAAAAAATTATAAATGAATGTACTACACTTTGCACCCTCTCACGTGTCAACCATAGCATGTTTTTAATACCACAAATGTTTGAGAATCTTACTGATCTCATAGACTGTGCTGGAGGGAGACAAAAATGAATAAAATGCATAAAGTATGATCGAATTGAGCATACAAAGTATGTGTTAGTTCAAACACTAATCAGAATGAGAAGAGCTAAATTCAAAGGGTGGTTTTGCACACTTTTCTTAATGCTTTCTGGTGCAAGTTGTTCTATAATGGTACCTGCCTAGCAGTGTTAACTGACATCTAGGCATTAGCCCCACAACAATATTTTATTACCATTACCACTTCTGAAAAACAAACTTAAGAACAATTGCTATGTGGGATATACCTTGTGGTGCCTTTAGTTTCACAGGCATGACTGTGGCCTGAAGTCAGTAGAACATACACCCACCTACCTGAAGACACCAGAGACGCAGACTGCCTGGGCCGCCAAGACTTCAGAACACCTGGAGCAAATCTGGGTGAAGCAATGTGCCTCAGAGAAGACCATCCCAGCACTAGATCAAAGGCTGAGTCATCACAGTATAAAAAAAGCTGAACCACAGGCCCAACGAAGTGTTTATGGAGTAATAAAAAAAAAGTCTGTGTGATGCTTCTTTGGAGAACAGGCAATTTTAGTATGAAATGAAGTATCACGTTAGAGTGAGCAACAAAAATGTGCCTTTGTGAGCACACTGACCCCCCCGCCTCTGCCAGCAATATCTGTGATTGTGATGCATCATGAGTAAGAAGCTTGGCACATGCTTAGACTCCCTCATTTTGTTTTGAGCAAAAATACATCATTTAGCAAGTGTCGACTCTGACAGTTCCCTTTGAAGAATGTCCGGGAACGTTCTGTGCTGTTGAGGACACCTCGAGATCAGGCAATGAGCGGAGGAAGTGCTCTGATGAAAGATGGTCAAAACCAAGGTGAACTGTTGGGATCTAAGCTTCCTGCAGGATGAATGACAAGATTTCATAGGAAATTCTCAGTGACTGAGAAGCATCATCATCTTATTATATGATTGAATGCTTACTATATAGCTGGGCATTCTGGTTGGCATTTACTATAAATTATTTCATGTCAACCCACAGCCACCTGCTGCTGCTCTCTGAATAGACCTCTTTCCAGGCAGTGTAACAGTGACTAGAAGCACAGAGCATTCAAATTCTGCCTTCTATTTGCTTAAAATTTTGGAGCCTCAGTTTCTTCATCTGTAAGGTGGGGATAATAATAGCCCCTACCTCGTAGAGCTGATGTGAAAAATAAAGGCATAAACATAGGTACAGTTCTTGGAAAATGCCCATAGGCTGTTATGAGTTACAAGGAAACTGAAGCTGAGACCTTATAGGACATGCCCAAAGTAGCACTGACAGGAAGTGGAAGGAGGGAAATTTAAGTCCCGGGAAGTTCAACTCTAGAGAACTCTCTCTCAACCATTCTACTGTGCTGTGAGAAAGTGTCTAAAGAGGAAACTACACTACTTCACGCCAATAATTGTTTACTGAGTGCACTGGACTCTAACCCCTTTGAGGTCAGAGACCATGTCGTATTTACGTCTATACCCTGAAAACCTAGCATAGAGTCAGGCACAAGAGAGACGAGAAACTGACTCAATATATGTCAGGCCTTGAAGTAGATATTATGGGATGTAGAGAGGAAGACAAGACATAATTCTGGCCGGAGTTCCAACTGTGGGCCGGCTCACCTAGCCTGTGCCCAAGAGTGACTGAGAACAGTAAAATACTAAATGACCACAGGTTGCTGTGACTTGCTGTATATAAAGAAATTTCTTAATTGAAAGAAGATTGCACCAGAATTCTCAGAGACAGTCCCTTTCAGCAAGAAGTTAGAGTATTTGCTTACCCTTCTCCTCTTCACTTTAATATAAATAAAAATGTCCTTCTAACTGATTTTTTAGTTAACATTGTTAATGGCCTAGGACTCAGAAAATGAGAAGAGACCTATGTTAAAGAGTTGCATGAAAGATATGCTTCTCACGGAACAATAGACTGAGGGCAAACTCACCCAATTGCAGACCAAGCTTTGTCTCTAAATAACTACAGGACTTTGGAAAATCCCCTGGCGCTCATCTATTAAAGGAGAGAGTTGAATCAGATTTTCTTCACAATGTCTTCTACCTAAAATTTCTCGAATTATTTGACAGACGGGCTTCAACAATTACCTATTGAAATGGCCAAGAGGATTTGAAAAGAATGTTTGACTCTGGGTGTTGAAAAGTCAGAAATAGCTAAGCTGGCAATTCTGAACTACAAGACCACCTTCGGTGCTTTCCCCAAGAATTCGGATCTTCCAGGTGTTGTTGAATGAAAACAGTTTTGTTCTTTTTATGGTTCTCTGATTCTACAAAACTCCTTCTCTAGATATGAGCTGGATTCAATCAGAACTTGAGTATTACCC
>NW_027813553.1:0-278 GCF_054177405.1 Leptonychotes weddellii | reverse complement strand
TACAGGAGCAAAGATATTTAGGAGTACAAACAAATACATTTTAATAACAATAGGGGAAAAAATCAGATACTTGGCCTACCTTCCAAGACCCAAGTTCAGGAGGTTGAATTTTCACTCTTCCATCTGACAACATAATTAACACCTACAACTGCCACAGACACATACTCCCTGTAGTGTTTTAATCTTTATTATTATATTCGCAGCTTTAAAAAAAAAATAACACAATACCAAATTATAAACTCATGTCCTGTTCAACTGTCAGACAGGATCCTGGTTTC
>NW_027813552.1:0-278 GCF_054177405.1 Leptonychotes weddellii | reverse complement strand
TAATGCATACTGTTGAACAAATCATTACTACAAAATCAGAAAAAAATCTTATATTTCCTTCCTTCCTTCCTTCCTTTTCTTCTTTCTTTCTTTCTTTCTTTCTTTCTTTCTTTTTCTTTCTTTCTTTCTTTCTTTCTTTCTTTCTTTCTTTCTTTCTTTCTTTCTTTCTTTCTTTCTTTCTTTCTTTCTTTCTTTCTTTCTTTTCCTTTCTTTCTTTCTTTCTTTTCCTTTCCTTCTTTCTTTCTTTCAGAGTGAGAGAGCAGGGGTGGGGGTTGGGG
>NW_027813551.1:0-278 GCF_054177405.1 Leptonychotes weddellii | reverse complement strand
GTCTGCCTTCAGCTCAGGTCATGATCTCAGGGTCCTGGAATCAAGTCCTGCATTGGGCTCCCTGCTCAGTGGGGAGTCTGCTTCTCCCTCTGCTCCTCACCCCACTTGTTGTGCTCTCTCTCTCTCTCTCACTCACTCTCTCTCAAATACATAAATAAAATCTTTTTTAAAAAATCCACTGGGAAGTAATCTCTTCAATCAACAGTTTGAGTTCATTAGGAACAGGTAACCAACATGAAACAACACTGTCCTCTTCATACACCTGTAGCCACACCTAC
>NW_027813550.1:0-278 GCF_054177405.1 Leptonychotes weddellii | reverse complement strand
CCTTTAATCCTCACATGAGCATCATATTAGAGAGGGGGAAATGGACATTTACAAAGATCAAGAACTTGGCCACGTCACAGAGCTAGGAAATGGGATTGTTGCACACACCTGCCAGGTGGGGAGCCCCAGGGAGGCCTGCCGATGGGTCATCTTAGCCCCTGAGCGCTGGCCTACCCACCTTCATCCCAACCATTTCCCCCTGTGTTTGGGAAGCGAGGCCAGGAGAGGGCTGGGTGGTCCCCCATGGAAGGGCACCTGGAGGTGGTCTAGACCAGTGG
>NW_027813549.1:0-278 GCF_054177405.1 Leptonychotes weddellii | reverse complement strand
TCTCTCAGGCAGTTTTATATGATTATAGATTTACCTTGTCTTTCTAGAGCAGATAAGGAAAAAAAAAAAAAGAAAACATATATATATATATATTTATGTATTTGGGAACTTAGATAAGATTTTATAAAAGTGTTTTCTACTATGATGTAATGTATGGGGATTAACATAAGAATAAAAAAAAAGAAAAAGAAAAAAAAAAAGTGTTTTCTAAATGTTAGTGAAGCCTAACTGAAACAGAATAAATTTAGGCAATGTGTAAAAACAAAGCTTCTAGAATG
>NW_027813548.1:0-278 GCF_054177405.1 Leptonychotes weddellii | reverse complement strand
GGGCTGGGAGAGTCCAGCTTGCCCCTCGAGCTGTGTGTGGCTGGAGACGTGTGGTTCCGGGGCGCCTGAAGGCCCCACCCCATGGGGGAGTCCCCAGTCCTGGCCCCTGAGATCCCAGGAACTGCCTAGGTTCCTATAGTTCTTCCTTTTGTGCTGTGAACTTCCCAGTATCCTGCCAATAAACCCTTTAAAAAAAAAATCCAAGCTTTCTCAAGCTGGTTTGTGACATTTGCAAATGAAACAGGCCTGACTAATAGGCCACACTAAGGAGCCTGAGC
>NW_027813547.1:0-278 GCF_054177405.1 Leptonychotes weddellii | reverse complement strand
TGTATGCTTAGGTTACTTTAGAAGCTTCGATGGTTTGGGTTAAATTGAATAGTTTTCCAGTGTTGGAGAGGTTATCTCAACAGAACAGACTCGCTGACCCATTTAAGCCTACTCATCGGAAAGTTTGGGAGGCTGTCTTTTCAAAGAAAGTAAAGAAAAAGAGATATATCACAATCATGGTTTGGAGGTGAGAAAATTTCCCTTTTTTTTTTTTATTCTTATGTTAATCCCCATACATTACATCATTAGTTTTAGATGTAGTGTTCCATGATTCATTG
>NW_027813546.1:0-278 GCF_054177405.1 Leptonychotes weddellii | reverse complement strand
TGATACATAAAATTAACCATCACAAGTGTGATACTGCTGTAGATTTTACTGACGTAAAAAGATAAGAAGAAAATACTGGCATAAAGTTTATGTATTTACACTTGATAATTTAGATGAAAAAGATGAATTATTTGAAAATGTTACTTATCAAAACTACCATAAGATAAAAGGAAAACACTGTGTATCCTTTTTTTTTTTTAAGATTTTATTTATTTATTTGAGAGAGAATGAGAGAGAGAGCATGAGAGGGGTGAGGGTCAGAGGGAGAAGCAGACTCC
>NW_027813545.1:0-278 GCF_054177405.1 Leptonychotes weddellii | reverse complement strand
GCTTAACGACTGAGCCACCCAGGCGCCCCAACAGTCATTTTTAATAGCTGGCTTTTAAAACTGATAAATGTTGATGGAGGTAATCAAGATGATGTGACTGCCAGTTGACCCTTGAGCTGGACCCAGGCAACAGGAGGCTCCTCACTCCCCTCCCCCATCCTCAAAATGTAAGCTCTGCCTACTGTTTCGGTAGTGGGAGCTGTTCCAAGGAGAGCCTTGAGAGAGTAACATGTTGTTGAGACCACCTGGATAGTATACAGGACTGAACCCAGTTAAGG
>NW_027813544.1:0-278 GCF_054177405.1 Leptonychotes weddellii | reverse complement strand
TAGGAGACCGCAAGGTGTGTAGACCTTAACTAATAATAAAAGTTGGTTTTAGAAGGAAAAGGCTTAGAAAAATGGCATTAGTTGGGGGTACAGGGAAGTCCGTGGAGGGTTGCCTGGGTGGCTCAGTCGGTTAAGCATCTGCCTTTCGGCTCAGGTCACGATCCTGGGATCAAGTCCCGCGTCGGGCTTCTTGCTCAGTAGGGAGCCTGCATCTCCCCCTGCTTGTGGTCTCTCTCTCGACAAATAAATAAATAAATAAATAAATAAATAAAATCTTA
>NW_027813543.1:0-2748 GCF_054177405.1 Leptonychotes weddellii | reverse complement strand
TCTTTTTTTTTTCTTAACCCTCAGCCTGTATTCTTTTGCATTTATAAACCGAAAAGGTAAAGGAGCTAAAGGACTTCAAAGATACTTGTAATTTCAATATTCTTTTTTTTTAAGATTTTATTTATTTATTTGACAGAAAGAAACACAGCGAGAGAGGGAACACAAGCAGGGGGAGTGGGAGAGGGAGAAGCGGGCTTCCCGCGGAGCAGGGAGCCCAATGCGGGGCTCGATCCCAGGTCCTGGAGATCAAGACCTGAGCTGAAGGCAGCCACTTAAGTGACTGAGCCACCCAGGCGCCCCAATTTCAATATTCTCTGAACTACAAAAGTAATATGTAAGCATCTTTAAATGTCATCATTTTTATTATACACCCAGATCAAACACCACGTGAATGTTTCATTTTGAGTCATATCAGATTTATTCCTCACATATAAAGAGTACCGTAGTCTATTAGTCCAAAGGTAAAAGGGATATGACAATATATGTGTTGAGTGTGAAAACAATCGCTTTTCAAAACTAGTGGCTCAAGGAAACACTCTGCTGCTACCTTTAGTATTGAGCAGATTAAATTAGAATTAGTTAAGAAAGGCTTTCCAGACTGCTTTAAGTGGTAATGTAGTTCACAATACATTTTCATAATTCTCAAGTTTTTGACGGAATATGTAATATCAGACAGGGAAAATGGCAAAAAAGATAAAACTAGTTCTAAATACCCAAGAACTGACAACAGATATAATAAACAGTCAACAGAGGAAACATGCTGATGGTAGTTTTTTAATAGGCCTGCCAAACAAGCAGTTTAGAATATCAACAATACAAGATAAATGGCTTCTAAAGCTTTCAATATTAAACTGTATATTTGCAGCGCTGTCTTTAAGATTAACTGCTTGTTCAGATCTTCAGCTTTTCTTCAATCTGTATTTAAGAGCTGCAAATCACAAATATTTTGTTTCTTATAAATGTTAAATTATGATGATACCTAAAGACACATCACAGTCATTTGGCTTATACACATTATTACAACTCATTCACGGGCCACAGTGGCAAATCCTTCTGGAACACTTGGGATGCAGAAGATTTGAGGACTGCGAGGCTCTTCACACTAACTGTGCAACAACAGCACCACCTATCACCGGTTAAACTTACCAAAGCCATACACTCAGGATAGCCAAAGATAAGAACTGGGCTCTCTACAAATTCCTTTGCGAACATTAATTTTCCACATGAAAAACATGGCAATTAGATACTGTAGCTCTTAAGTCTACAGTTTACTTTTAGAGAACAGAACTTAAAATCTAGAAAAAGTCTTAAAAGGTCACTTTGTTCAACCTCCCACCCAGTACAGGAATCATACATTCTCTGAAATCTAAAAATCATGATCTCTTTGATCTTACGCACACTTGCACTGAAAGGTATATCACTGATGTAATCCAATTACATTATGGAGTTATTATTGGCTATCTCCATGAAAATGGAGATACAAGAATGGATAAATTATATTCTTCTTCAATATACATACTATTCTATTAACAAGGAAATAAAAAATAAATTATAAAACAATACTGTAGAACTTGCACTGAAATTGTAATTCAGAGCAACGAAAAACACTTCTCACTATGACAAATGTAAGTTCATACCTATAACAAATCATAGTATTCTGACACAAAATCTGCTCTGTACTATTATTGCCATATGCCACAGGTCTAGCATTTAGCTTTTGGTTCTATAAAATAAAGTTAAATAATTAAAGTTAAAAAAAAGTCTAATATTTAATTGAGCTATGTACTAAATTACACTAAATAAAGAATAAGGTAAACTTGTCTTGGCATTCTCACAATATGATAAACATTTGTTAACACTGGATTTAATGCACAAGAGCTTACTCTGACATCGAAAAACATTTTTTTTTTTTTAAGATTTTATTTATTTGACAGAGAGAAACATAGCGAGAGAGGGAACACAAGCAGGGGGAGTAGGAGAGGGAGAAGCAGGCTTCCCGCTGAGCAGGGAGCCCGATGCGGGGCTCGATCCCAGGACCCTGGGACCATGACCTGAGCCGAAGGCAGACGCTTAACGACTGAGCCACCCAGGCGCCCCCATCGAAAAACATTTTGAAATCAGAACACACCATGCTCCTCAGCGTAACAGCTTTCAAAACAGACCTAAATGCTCTATTCTATTCCTAGCTTCTACTCTATTTTTTAATTTAATCCTTTTTTTAAATTTTATTTTATGTTATTATGTTACGTTAGTCACCATACAATACATCATTAGTTCTACTCGAAATCCCTCTTTAAATGTACAGCAACAGGTAAGAAAGAACATTAGGAATGATTACAAAATGCATCCTACGTTTGTTACCCATCATTTATTACCTCTAAGTTAAATCCCAGAATCTTTCATTATAACATAAGGGAAGGGAGGGATGAAGAAACGTCCTGTCGCCATAGATATTTATGAGTATGTTAAAAAGACTGTTAGAAGCCTAATTCTTTTTTTATTTTTTAATTTTTTTTTAATTTTTTATTGTTATGTTAATCACCATACATTACATCATTAGTTTTAGATGTAGTGTTCCATGATTCATTGTTTGTGCATAACACCCAGTGCTCCATGCAGAACGTGCCCTCTTTAATACCCATCACCAGGCTAACCCATGCTCCCACCCCCCTCCCCTCTAGAACCCTCAGTTTGTTTTTCAGAGTCCATTGTCTCTCATGGTTCATCTCCCCCTCCGATTACCCCCCT
>NW_027813542.1:0-278 GCF_054177405.1 Leptonychotes weddellii | reverse complement strand
TCTTCGATCTCCTGTTGAGTTTGTAGGTGTTCAGAATGGTTTGATCCCTATCCAGCTGAATTCCTGAGAGGAGACGAATTCCAGGTCTCCTACTCCTCCGCCATCTTGCTCCGCCCCCCCCTCACAAAGGTGTTCTTAAACATGTAAATGTTCTGCACTCTACATGATACAGAGACCTAAGTGGAATAAAAATTTCTAGCAGAAAAGACCTCGGGTATAGGACAGGACACCACAGCATGCAATACTCTGAGGTCCAAGGAGCTGAGTTAACAGAATCT
>NW_027813541.1:0-278 GCF_054177405.1 Leptonychotes weddellii | reverse complement strand
GACCCTGGGATCATGACCCAAGCTGAAGGCAGATGGTTACCTGACTGAGCCACCCAGGCACCCCTGTTTTGATTACTTTGGATGGACCTGGTAAGTCCAGGATACTCTTCCACTCTCAAGACCCTTAATTTAATCACATCTGCAAAGTCCATTATACCATGTCAGATAACATATTCACAGGTTTTAAGCATTTTTTTTTTTAAGATTTTATTTATTTATTTGAGAGAGAGAGAGAGAAACAGCATGAGAGGGGATAGGGTCAGAGGGAGAAGCAGGCT
>NW_027813540.1:0-278 GCF_054177405.1 Leptonychotes weddellii | reverse complement strand
CCACGGAGGGGGGGGAGGGTTGCTTTTTCTTTATATGTACTTCCTGTCTTTTTTCTGTCTATTCTTTAATAAATATTTGTGAGATAAAATTATAATAACATACAGAAAAGTTCATGTATCAAAGTCAAGGAAAGAAATATCAGCCCCCCCAGAAATTCCACAGGTGCCCCTCTTAGCTTCACAGAAGTGGTTGCAAAAGCCAGCCGTCGAGGGACAACCAGGGGAAAGTGCCAATGTTCTGGGTATCAGCCGATATTAGTGAGATGATTGTTAAACTT
>NW_027813539.1:0-278 GCF_054177405.1 Leptonychotes weddellii | reverse complement strand
TAGAAGGAGACAGAGAGAAATCCAAAGGAGGCTTAAGGCGATTTCTTTCTCTCTTAGCAATGCTTGGCAGAAATTCCTGCAGAGAACACTGTTACTCTATTTCTGGGCATGAATTTCCTTCCCTTTGCCCACCACCAGGAGCCAGGCGGCTAAGAATAAGTTGTCAGGCAGCTTGGCTGTTATTGCCCAATTTTGTCCTCTATGCTGGCGATTTGGACTTTTATTGTTCCTTCCTAATTGGGGACGGGGCATGCATTTCCTGTTGGCTGAGGGATGGG
>NW_027813538.1:0-278 GCF_054177405.1 Leptonychotes weddellii | reverse complement strand
TCTAAAACTGCTTTGGTGGAAGTGATCTAATCTGGAATGTAAGCCTCCCGTGTGACCCAGCGCTCTTGCCATAAATAAGCTGTGAAACTGTCTGGAATCAGCGTGTGTGAGAGGCGATGACTGAGGAAATTCAGAAGCAGGGCCACCGCCGTGGGTGGTGCAGTCAGGGAATGCTGCCTGGGGGAGGTGGACCTTCACCAGAGTTGGAAAGCAGGGGTTCTCAACCTGGCTGCACAACAGCATCAACTGTGTGGCTTCTCACAGTCCCATGCCCAAGG
>NW_027813537.1:0-278 GCF_054177405.1 Leptonychotes weddellii | reverse complement strand
GGGCGCCTGGGTGGCTCAGTTGGTTAAGCTACTGCCTTCAGCTCAGGTCATGATCCTGGAGTCCCGGGATCGAGTCCCACATCGGGCTCCCTGCTCAGCAGGGAGTCTGCTTCTCCCTCTGACCCTCCCCCCTCTCATGTGCTCTCTCTCTCTCATTCTCTCTCTCAAATAAATAAATAAAATCTTTAAAAAAAAAAAAGGGGTCCTAGAGCCCAGTCCAGATTCAACAGAAGGGGCCTTAACCTCAATTCTCGGTGGGAAGAGTATCAAAGAATTTG
>NW_027813536.1:0-278 GCF_054177405.1 Leptonychotes weddellii | reverse complement strand
TCTGCTGCAGAGATCAGCCAAAGGCGGCCTTTTCTGATTGCTAGAATAAGTTAAATCCGCAGGAAACAGTCTGACTTTGTTTTCTGTGATTTCTTTTCCTTAAGCCTCTGGCACCTGCTACTCCTTGATTATAGCACAGTGTCGACTCTGATAGCTTCTGTTTTAGCGCAGAACCAGAAGTTTCATAATACTAAGTTTAGTGACTATTTCATGGTACTCTGCAAAACAGCACCAAATCTTGGGGTCCCACTGCCTGGGCACGTGTGAGAACCACTGCT
>NW_027813535.1:0-278 GCF_054177405.1 Leptonychotes weddellii | reverse complement strand
TCAAGCCCTCCAGGCAGCACAAGCAGGAATTCAGAAGACCGGAGTTACAGATTTGCACATGCGCACAAAATCTGGGCTCCCTTTCCCAGGCAGTATCCTGGGAAAGTCAGAAGTGAAACACTGACACTGAGCCTTCCCCCCCACCCCAGAAGAGGGAGGCCTGAGGTCCATACAGACACCCCCCCACCACCATGAGCACAGACCTTGAGGCTAATTTGTTCCTTTGTGCAACACAGAGGAAAATCATTGACAATCTGAATGGGGTTTGGTTTGAGATG
>NW_027813534.1:0-278 GCF_054177405.1 Leptonychotes weddellii | reverse complement strand
TAGTATAACATTGTATGTTAAAAATACTGTCAGCCATCATGTCAGAAAGAAAAGAAATCAGGCTGCAACTTGCAAGTGAAACATCTTTTCCACTTACATTTCATTAAGCAAAGCAAGTCACATAACCAAACCCAATGATAAATGGGGCAGTAAGGAAAGTCTAATTCTTCCCTAGGAAATAGCAGCAAATATTTTTTTTTATTCTTATGTTAATCCCCATACATTACATCATTAGTTCTAGATGAAGTGTTCCATGATTCATTGTTTGTGCATAACAC
>NW_027813533.1:0-278 GCF_054177405.1 Leptonychotes weddellii | reverse complement strand
GGGCGCCTGGGTGGCTCAGTTGGTTAAGCGACTGCCTTCGGCTCAGGTCATGATCCTGGAGTCCCGGGATCGAGTCCCGCATCGGGCTCCCTGCTCGGCAGGGAGTCTGCTTCTCCCTCTGACCCTCCTCCCTCTCATGCTCTCTGTCTCTCATTCTCTCTCTCGCAAATAAATAAAATCTTAAAAAAAAAAAAAAAATCAATCCCAGGCAGTGTGACTCACACTTCACCCCATAAGCCGCTGTGGCATCGGGGCAGCCGTGGGCGAGAAGAGGAGTG
>NW_027813532.1:0-2749 GCF_054177405.1 Leptonychotes weddellii | reverse complement strand
TGGTGGTGATGGTGGTGATGGTGATGGCGATGGTGGTGATGGTAGTGGTGATGGTGGTAGCGATGGTTGTGATGGTGGTAATGGTGATGGTGGTGATGATAGTGGTGGTGATGGTGGTGGTGATGGTGGTGATGGTGGTGATGGTGGTGGCGATGGTGGTGATGGTGGTGGTGATGGTGGTGGTGATGGTGGTAGCGATGGTTGTGATGGTGGTGGTGATGGTGGTGATGGTGGTGATGGTGATGGCGATGGTGGTGATGGTAGTGGTGATGGTGGTAGTGATGGTTGTGATGGTGGTGATGATAGTGGTGGTGATGATGGTGGTGATGGTGGTAGCGATGGTTGTGATGCTGGTGGTGATGGTTGTGATGGTTGTGATGGTGGTGATGGCGATGGTGGTGATGGTAGTGGTGATGGTGGTGGTGGTAGCATTGGTGATGATGATGACTTTGGTATTGGAAATAGAGCTAAATGGCCAGATTTGAGAATATGTAGGAAGTAAAATTCATAGAATTTAGGGGTAGATTTGATAGGTGTATTGATGGAGAAGAAGACATCAAGGGTAATTCCTAGGTTTTGGCTTGTTCGTAAAGTGGGGATGGAGCAGGAAGGAGAAATCAATAATTCAGTTCTGGGCATGCTGATTTGAGATGCTTTTCAGGTTCCACTTCTTCCTCAGTTCCTTTCCACAGATGGTGTTCTCACTTTCCTTTTTGTTGCCTAAACGAGAGCTCATAAACTCGAATTCTTTCTGGGGCCAGGCAGTAACTGGAGTGAGTGAAGCTGGCTGGGTCAGGGAGATATTTAGAATGGTGAGAACTTCACTAACCTGTCGAGAGCATGACCCATGGGGGTGGCTGTGACTCGGCTTAGCGCACTGGGAGGCTGAGTGTTTTTCAAGAGTAGCAAAAAAAATAAACTAAATAAATCACGATTTTTATGTTTATTAGTGAGCAACTACTTCAGTGCAACTACTTCAGTTGGAAAAAAAATACCTGTAAGGCTCAGTCATGTGGATCAAGCAAAAGTAATCTGGGACCCATGGGTAGCCAGATTAAAATTTTGGTTCTAAATCATTCATTAACAATAATTTACTCATCACATTATTGGTTCAGTACATTTCAGTACAATTATTGGGATCAAAGTTTTCTGATAACGTAGCATTATTAAGAGCTACTTGCATTTGAATTTTACCAAAATGTACTATATACTCAATTTTAGAACATTTTTTAATTTTTAAAATTTCCATTTTGAAAATTACATCCTCCGGAAGGTTGTACAGATAGAATAATGAATATACCTTCACTCAGATTTACCATTTGTAAAGCATTTCTCCACGTTGGCGTTCTCTTCCCCCCACTAGCTGAGCTCCTGCCCCCCGTTTCTGAACCATTCCAGGGTAAATTGCAGACATCATGACCCCTTATACTTCCACATGTAGCCCTGAATTACAGTGACATTCTTTTACATAACCACAATGCAGTGATCTGACTGAGGATTGATACAACACTGATATCTAATGCAGTTCATATTCAGTTTTGCAGTTCTCTGATCCAGAATTCGGTGGGATCACTCATCGTATTTGGTCGCTGTGTATATTTAGTCTCCTTTAATCTGGAACAGTTCCTCATGTCTTTGATGACACTGACATTTTTGAAGAGTACAGGCCAGCCATTTTAGAGAATGCCCCTCAATTTGAGTTTGCTTGATTGGTTCCTCATGGTTAGACTCAGGTTATGCATTTTTGGCAGCAGCACTGTGTAAGTACTGTGTCCTCAGTGCATCACGTTGGGAGGCACATGATGTCACTTTGATCCTTTAGGGAAGGATGTATCTGCCAGATTTCCCCACTTCTAGGAACTTATCCCCTTTGTAATCAGCAAGTACTCTGTGGAGAGACAGTTTGAGACTCTGAATAGTCTCTTCACCAACAGATTCTCACCCAGTGGTTTAGAATCCACTGAAAATTGCCATCTAAATCTGTCATTACTATGTAGGTTGTAAATCTGTGATTTTTAAAATTTATTTATTTTGAGAGAGAGTGCATGCACATGCAGACACACAAGTGGGGGGAGGGGCAGAGAGAGAGAAACCTAAGCAGGCTCCACGGTCAGCCCAGAGCCTGACACGGGGCTCGATCTCACAATCCTGGGATCATGACCTGAGCTGAAACCAAGAGTTGGACGATCAACAACTGAGCCACCCAGGTGCCCTGCAGATCTGTGATTTTTTTAAAACCTACATTTCTTCTGTGTTTATTAATATTCCACTGTAAGGAAGAACTTTCTCTTCCCCATTTACTTACTTACTTTGATATCTTTCTGTATTCCATTGCACACCTGGATTCTTTTTGTGTCCAAAGTCGTCTTTTATTTTTTATTGTTATGTTAATCACCATACATTACATCATTAGTTTTTGATGTAGTGTTCCATGATTCATTGTTTGTGCATAACACCCAGTGCTCCATGCAGAACGTGCCCTCTTTAATACCCATGACCAGGCTAACCCATCCTCCCACCCCCCTCCCCTCAGTTTGTTTTTCAGAGTCCATCATCTCTCATGGTTCGTCTCCCCCTCCGATTTCCCCCCTTCATTCTTCCCCTCCTGCTATCTTCTTTTTTTTCTTAACATATATAATTCATTATTTCAGAGGTACAGATCTGTGATTCATCAGTCTTGCACAATTCACAGCACTCACCATAGCACATACCCTCCCCAATGTCTATCACCCAGCCACCCCATCCCTCC
>NW_027813531.1:0-13583 GCF_054177405.1 Leptonychotes weddellii | reverse complement strand
GGGTTGCTAGTGTGGTGGGGGGTGGGAGGGATGGGGTGGCTGGGTGATGGACACTGGGGAGGGTATGTGCTATGGTTAGCGCTGTGAATTGTGTAAGACTGATGAATCATAGACCTGTACCTCTAAAACAAATAATACACTACATGTTAAAAAAAAAAATAAGATAGTAGGAAGGGAAAAATAAAGGGGGGGAAATCGGAGGGGGAGATGAACCATACGAGACTATGGGCTCTGAGAAACAAACTGAGGGTTCTAGAGGGGAGGGGGGTGGGAGGATGGGTTAGCCTGGTGATGGGTATTAAAGAGGGCACATATTGAATGGAGCACTGGGTGTTATATGCAAACAATGAATCATGGAACACTACATCAAAAACTAATGATGTAATGTATGGTGATTAACATAACACAATAAAATAAAATTAAAAAAAAAAAAAGAAGATAACACCAGTATCCAGTCTGGGAAAAAAGTTACCTTCTTCCAGGCTTCATATTCAAATCACCAATAATTATAGCATCGTGCTTCACAATGAACTGTATGGAACTCTTGATAAAAACAATTAACAAGCATTTTATTTCATCTTCTATGAGGTAGCACTAAATGCTAATAGAAAAGGACATTCTCACTTCATTAAAATGTGAGCACTGAGGACAAAGGCTGCAGTATTTCTATATTATAAAGACATCTCGATCCTGTAGGTTCTGCTCATTTGGCCCTCTCTACAAGGCAATCAATGCTGCCAGTAGGAAAATTACATTTAATTGCCCTGTTATTTAATAAGTTTTAGGTATAGTTTCACATGAGGGAGTAGAAAAAATAATTTCTCGTTCAGATTAATTTATTAAAAGCCTATTCAGTTGTAATTCAATGATAAGCTTCTCCACCGATCTCTACAACCTCTAACAGACAAATCCCAAAATACTTTTTTATTTAAATCACCTTTCCTAATTACTCTTACTAAGGGATCCCAGAGATGTTAATCTCTGTCCCATGCAACAATTTTCAATAGCAGCTTTAGTAAAAATGTTAGATTTAAATACATATAAACGTGGAGTACAACTCTCTCTCTCTCTCTCTCTCTCTCTCTCACACACACACACACACATCACGCCCATGTTCTGGTAACACCATCTGAAGTAAAATCACAAAGGCTATTGAGTCTTCAATGAGTGAAGCTTAAATATAAGTAAATCTTATTTAATATTGGCCTTTATCCTAAAAATATAATGGCTACCTATTTATACAGAGGCCATCACCTTCACCGTCATCATCAGAAAGCAGTAGGATGGACAACACATTATGCTGCTGGTGCACTGTGTAGCAGGATTTATACAACACCAGAAAGAACAAACATGTGCAGTCATTGCAGAGTGTTATATTTTTGCATGTTGAGTTTAGGATGCATATGAAAATACGTGGAAAAGGTAGGATGTTAAGAGGCTCCAAAAGGAGGAAAAGAGGCTTAGAGCAACACAAGAGCCAAGATGCTCCTTCCCTAAACTGGAATATCAGAGAGAATCTTACAGAGGTTTGTAAAATAAGGGTAATTGGTGTGTGAAGCCCCCAGGGCACCATCTTCACTACACCAACCCTTTAAATCATGACTTTATTGAAGATCCACAACAATGCTCTGCACTTAGTACTAATCATATCAATTTCTTAGATAAGGACACTGGGGCTTGGAGAGGTCCAGTAACTTCTTCAAAGCCAAAGACCTATAGGAGGCAGAGCCAGGATTCAACCCAGGATCCTCTGACTCAAAACCTCTTAACCATTGGCTTACTGCCTCTGGCTATGAAAGGAATGAAGAGAATCTCCCACAGAAAGATGCAATGCCTGAAGAATCTGGAACTCATTTCTTCAGTCTAGAAGATTCTCTGCAATGAAGAGACAGAGCAGAAAATATTTGGTCGTATCAGTGGTAGAGTTAAGCAATGTGCCCTATTTGCCAGGGAAAGGATGCATTTTCCTCAAAAAAAAAAAAAAAGAAATCCAAATTTATCCAAAGGGGATGTTAAATGAGGATGCTGCTGTGTGGAAATGGGCACCATAGACATCATAGCTGGATAAAAGCTTTACATCCTACAAGTGGTGTCTTAACAAATATAACAAGTCCCTGCCACGTGTCTCCTGCTGGCTATGGTTTAAATTATTTACCTAAGATTTTATATTTAACTTTTTACTACAGTAACCTTAGCTCAAACTCATAGAAGGCATTGCTTTAACATTCATTTCAAATGAATATTACAGAAAAAAGGAAAGAACAGAGTAAAAGGACCATGGAGTAAGATTTGAGTCGGCTTCACCAACCTGGAAAATGATAAAAATGAAGGCAGTTGACAGCTGCTAAACATAGGGACATGTTTTCCTCTGCTTAACCACCACACTTTAAACATGTGAAGTACCCCCAAGAATATTTCTTCATGAAATTTAAATTTGTGACTAAAGCTTATGAATCTTATGTAATGGCAAATACTGGGATCAGGGAAACCAAGAAAAGAAAGAGTCTTTCTGGAAAAGTGTTCTTCTACACGAAGTGCTTGTATGGAGCAATAAAGAATAAAAATGGCTTTGTTGTGAAGTAGGATGCAGTGGATACTGACGAAGGTAAGACAGTGTAAGAACTACAAGAGAAAAATCAAAGATGAAGTACTTTTTGAAAATGAGAAGAAAAAAGATAAAGAGCTCTGTGTTATCACTGTTTTTAAAATTTCTGATTTGCTAAAAAAAAAAAATCACAGCGGGGACCTGGGTGACTCAGTCAGTTGCATCTGCCTTCAGCTCAGGTCATGACCCAGGGGGTTCTGGGATCTAGCTCCATGGCAGGGAGCCTGTTTCTCCCACTCCCTCTGCTGCTCCCCCTGCTTGTGTACATGTGCACTCTCTCTCTGTCAAATAAATAAATAAAATCATTTAAGAAAAAAATCACAGAACATTTACTACTTTGCAACCACTACTCCATAACTGGCAGATTTATTATGAGGGCATCTTAGCTTACCAAAGACGGTTAATGACAACAGGAAATTCAGTTAGTCCCCACAGCTACAGGATTTGGTTCTCAGGTTTGCAAGTCAAAAAACTCACTACATATTACTTTCTGATTTTTACATTTAACATCACTACTGCTGTTCTTTCCACATTACAGAAAAATGCTGCAAAAGAAAGGATTAATATTGACCCAAATAGTAGTAATCTCATTTTTTGTTACTTTACCTAGGGCTAATTAAAACATTTTTACCTAATGATATTATTAACAAAAACAAATATTAGCTTCAAAATAATACATAAGGAATGACCATATTTTGTAAAAATTAAAAATAAATTTGATGCAATTTCATGATTCTTTTTATTTTTATTTTTACTTTTTAATTTTCCTAAAAACAACATGCATTACTCATAATTTTTAAAAGAGGGAATAGGAAGAAGTAAAAGCTAATGAGATGCTTTTCATTAACCAAAATAATCTATCACCAAAATGCAAATTTATCCATTTCTTATAGTAACTATCATGAAGATCTTCACAAGGACAGATGTTGCTCGGACATTACTATCAGAGTATTAAACTGGATGACACCTTGCCTGAAAAGCCTTGGCACACACAGATTTTTGTGGTTTTGTTGAAATTCTTATTCTATAGCTCTTGACTTTTCAAAGATCCAAGACTATTACCCTTATTCATTTCAAAATACCTCTAATATATTTTTTCTTTCATTATAGTTAATTATATCTTAGTATGGTTTGTTCCTGGTGTCACATTCAGCTTCTGTCATTTCAAAATCACACTAGCTGAGTCACTTCTAAAAGAGAAGGCTGTAAATAGCAAATTTCATCCATGCATGATGCTAGCATCAGTTTTAAAAAGGCAATACAACCTGAACTTGACCCTAGTTTCAAGAGTGCATCTTGTTTGAGGGCCTGTGGTCTTTTCTCCACTGATTATGTTGGTTACAGTAAAAATTTTAGTATTGTAACTGCATGCTTTAGCTCTGAATACTTAAGGGTCTGTTGAGCTGTGCTATTATCATTGCTGATCATTAGTCTCTGTCATTAAGATGACAAGTTAAACTGGTATTTGAAGAATTGCAATCTCTAGGTGTAAATATTCATTTGAAAAATAAGAAGAGAATGAATGGCAGTATAGGAGGGACTATAGATACATTTAACAAAAAGATAGCATAAAATGGCTTTTTATAAATGTATATGTACTAAGGGGATATGTTTTAGAGTTTAGAGTACTTACTACTTTTAACTTACATACCTGGCCTAATTTTAGTTACATGGACCAAGACCACTCTATATAAAATGAGTGGGACTACTAGTCAACGTCTCAAGGAAAGTAACTCACAGCCCTGACATAAGAAATTTTACCACCTCTCTAAATTCCTAGAAAGATAACTCAACAGGAGATGAGGTTCTTTTTGCACATCTTGCATTTTGCTTCAAGTTAAACTTTTATTTCACACACAAAAAATGTGAAGAGGTGAGTAGATTAAACTGTTAGTAATCATGCTTTCAGCAGAGACATAGTTTCACAATCACTGTGAAGCCTTTTACAATTTGAAGACTGGATTAACTGCAACACCAGGAGGCAGAGTGACCTTGCCCACTTCACAATCTCTGTGATAACAAAGCCAGGGTTAGAAATTGAAAAGTTTATTCATTAGAGAAATCATTTACAATGAATCATCTGATTTTCTAGCCTGTCTTTGGATTGTTACAGGCATAATAAATTATACCAATAACAACCAGAGTCAACAAGAAAAAAAAAATTAAGTAGAGACAGAATATCAAATGTCATTGCATCACTTAAAAATTTCTAGACAAGTGAATTTTAAAGTTAAAATAAAATCCTATTTAGGATCAATTGTCTGAACAGCCCTCACACCCTCCCTTGAACATGTGCTGCCAAGAGTTCTAACATGCAGAATCCAGCCTGTGACATTTCTGTCTACAATGGGATTATCCCAATATTTTCCCCCAACCCAATCAGTGTAAGGTTACTCAGCAATGGTAGCACTTAAAGAGAGATCAGGGTCATTAAGGAAAATACTCAGAAGATTTAGCAATTGAATCATGTATTTACTGAAGGCTTAAGATATGTAAATCCTCTGCGGTACTATTTGGCACTAAGAATTATGAACAAAACAGCTGACAAGCTTGAGCCTTTGGGCAGTTTATATAACTTGCTCACCAGGACAACTGAATTCTTTGCAGCATCTGAGACTAAATTTACAAAAATATTTATGGGTAATTTAAACTATTTAGGGTATTACATTTAGATCAAGCACTTTAGTAGGAATATTAAAATCTCCACAGATCTTAGAGTGAAATACCCAATTTTCCATAATAAAGGATTCACTATCATTTGCACTTAACAATTCATACAAATAAGAAACTTTCATTACCATAAGTATCCCTACTCTATTAGAACTTACCTAAACTACAGATTCTTTCTCAATAAATATCCATGCTTGCCAGGTTTTCATTCTTGGTCTTTCTCTCATTCTGAACAGCTTTTAGTGGAATTCATTTATACCCATAAATTCAAGTGCCTCCTATGGACTGATACCACCTGAGTTCTAAAACCATATATTCAACAGCCTGCTGGACATAGGCCCCGAGGTGGTTTATCCAGAATCACAAACTCAACTTGACCAGATAAAACCCATGATCTTTTATACCCAAAATGTGTCCTTCTCCATATCCTTACAAATGAAACTACCAACCATTCAGACCCAGCATTTCAATGGGGCACAATGAAGGAGAAAAGATACTGGCCAGGCCCCCAAAAGTGCAAAGTGAGATCAGAAACCCACCATGTAAAACATAGAGCCCAAAAATGTGTGGTGTTCAATAGCTCAAAGAGGTTAAAAGCAAAATGATAGAAAGGCTAGACTTTTCTACACTTACCAAAAGAAGCTGGAGTGGCTATATTAATATTAGACAAACTAGATTTCAGAGCAAAGAATATTACAAGGGATAAAGAACATCACTTCATAACAATAAAGAGGAGGACTTAACAGTCCTAAAGGTTTATGAACCTACTGTTACAACTGCAAAGAGAAATAAATCTACAATTATAGTTGGAGACTTCAATATTCCTCTTTTAATAATTGATAGACAAAATAGATAGAAAATGAGTAAGGACAAAGAAGATTTAAGTAACACTATCAAGAGAATAGCAAATGAGACCTAAAGTAAGCAAAATAAAAAACCAGAATAGAAATCAACAAGAGAAAACAAAAACAACAACAACAACAAAAATCAATGATGTATTGTATGGTGACTAACATAACATAATAAAATTAAATAAAATTTAAAAAAAAATCAATAACTTCAAAAGCTAGTTCTTTGAGAAAATCAATAAAATTGATAAACTTCTATCCAGACTGATAAGGAAAAAGAAAGTGAGGACAGAAATTATAAATATCAGTAATGAAAGAAGTCACATCGACACAATTCTACAGAAAGTAAAATAATAATAAAGATATAGTAGCAACAATTTTATGCCCATAAATTCAACAACATAGATAAAATAGTATCCTTGAAAGAACAAGATACCAAAGCTCACTCAAGAAAAAATAGATAACCTGAAGCTCTATATCTATTTTTGAAATTGAATGTGTAGTTTAAACTTTTCCATAAAGAAAACTCCAGGCCTTGATGGCTTCATTGGTGAATTCCACCAAATTTTTGAGAGACTTATCAGTTCCATACAAGCTCTTCCAGAAAACTGAAAAAGGAAAAAATACTTCCCAACTCCTTCAATTAGGCAAGCATTAAGACAAATCAGATACAAGAAAAACAAAATAAAACCTACAGATATATCCCTCACAAACATATATTAAAAAGTCCCCAACAAAATATTAGTAAAATACATCTAATAATATATACAAAGGATAATACATCATAACAAAAGGAGGTTTATTCCAATACTACAAGAATAATTTAACAATCAAATATCAATAAATATAATTCACCATATTAATAAATGAAAAGAGAAAAACCATATGATCATTTCAAAAGATTCAGAAAACAATTTTTTGACAAAATCCAACATCCATTCTTTAATCATCGTCATCATCATCATTATCATTTGTCAGCAGGATATGAATAGAAGAATAGAATGAATAGGAATTTCCTTGACCTGATAAAGAGCACCTAGGAAAAAATTCCACAGCTAACACCATACATAATGGCAGAAGACTGAACAACTTTCCCCCAAGAGCAGGAAAAAGGCAAGGATGCCTGCTCTCATCACTGTTCTATAGCATTGTACTGGAAGTTCTAATCAATGTAATAAGGCAAAGAAAATAAAATGAAAGTCATCCAGATTGGAAAAGAAGACAAATTGGCATTACTTGTCCAGTGCTCTTTCTACTGTACATCTAATTTTATGTTTTATATTTTCTTTCTTCATTTTTTTGGTTAAGTTTATTCCTAGATATTTTATTATTTTTGGTGTGATTGTAAATGAGATTGTTTGCTTAATTTCTCTTTTTGCTAGTTCATTATTAGTGTATAGAAATGCAACAGATTTCTGTATATTAATTTTGTGCCCTGCAACTTTACTGAATTCATTTATTAGTTCTAGTAGTTTTTTGGTGGAGTCTTCAGGGTTTTCTATATATATGGAGTATCATGTCATCTGCAAATAGTAAAAATTTTATCTCTTCCTTACCAGTGTGGATGCTTTTCATATCTTTTTCTTGTCTGATAGCTATGCCTAGGACGTCCAGTACTATATTGAATAAACATAGACCCTAAGTTCTTTCTTCATTATTATAAACAGTAAAAAAAATAAATAAAGTTCTACAATTAAATTAAAATTAGAACAAGAACATTCATCAGTGATTATGTATTTCCTATGAAGAAGCACAATTTTTTTTGGTCAGATGACCCCAAGGAACTTCTGTTAAATACACTGAATATCACTGTGTGCCAAGAATGCTCATGGCAATCACTTTAAAATCTGCTGTTTTTAAAAATGTCTTATTTAATTTTCTTCTTAGAATTAGCATTTAAATATCTGCCCCTGTCAAATACAATGCATTATCACAGGATGGAAGTAAAATGAAGGCAAAAGAATAAAGACTAAAGACAAAGACTGCCTTAAAATAGTTGTGTCATACTTAAATGTCATACTGTCTCTTAAAGTGTCCTCTTATTACAAGCCAATGAATTTATTCACTTTCAGTGTGAAAGTTCTCTCTTCAAAATTGTCCATAGTAGAGTATAATTTCTTTCTCATTTTATTAGACAGACTAATAGAGTTCTTTCCTCCTTCATTATTTATATACTTGCTGGTTGGTTATTTAGTTCAGGCTTCCTCTTTATAATAATGCTTTGAAATGTGGTACATTCAAATATATTTATAATCTTTTAGAGATTACTCAGACTTAAATGTTCAAATCTTCTGATCTAATAATCCCTCAAGAAATCTATTTAAAAAAATAATCACAGATGCAGAGATGTACATTTGTATATAAACATGTCCATTATGGGATTATTCATACTCACAAACAATGTAAACAATTTAAAGGGCAACAGCTGAAGAACTGGTATATAAGAAATGATTCATAAATAAATGGAATATATTCTAAAATAATTGAGAAAGCTCAAAATATAATTTTAACAGAAAAAGTAAAGTAAAAAATATATTTATAATATAATCCCTTCTCTACTACACATATTTCACAGATACACACACACCATTTATAAAAATAGAAATACCCAAAATGATGAATGGTTATCTCTGAATAATGATTATGAATCATATTTTTCCTCACATTTTACTGTATTTTTAAATTTTTCTTTAAGAATAATTTTATAATCAGAAAAAATAAACATTACTATGAGAGCAGGAAAGACAGAGAATCAGAATGATCAAAGATCCACCAGGTTGAAGTTTTGGCAATGGAGAGACCAGTTTGAGTAAGTAAATGAAGCATAAAGCAAGAATCATTTTTAAAAACAACATGGTAACATTGGCTAGTAACATAGATCATTTTCTGTGCTGTCATCCTTTTCAAGCATTACTAATTCCAACAATAATTCAAACAGAAAAGGTATCTAAAACCGACACAGTATATAGTCTTACTTAAACTTACAGCAACCCAATGCTACCTTGAGTATTACACTGTGGGCACTTTAAAAAGAAACATTTCTTTAAATGGAATATACTTAGAGGACAGCAACTAAGATCAATATTTTTTAAACTTGAATGTCTTAGGAAAAACACATAAGGACATTGGGAATGCTCACCCTAAGAAAGAAAAATTTAAGCAAACACAGGTTTTGTGTCATCTAGTGAGGAAAAGAGCTAATGGTTAGAGCTAACTAAGGATGAAATGGGATCTTCCTACCCTCCCTACCCAGTTGGGGACCACTATCCATTCATTAAATACATGTAAGGTCACTGGGCAAAAGAACCTACTTGACAACCAATTTGGAATCCTCTGTTGTTTGTAAAGATATTCTTCTTAATCTTGTTTTAGAGAGGAAACTTAAGCATCAGGCGGGTATTTAGACTAAGTGTTTTCTAATGACCCCTCCAAATTGGCATGACATGGCTTTAGGTGTTCTAAGACCAATTCTAATGTGAGGGCAGGGGCTTCCCTCACACACAACACCAAGCAATTGTTGAACACCAGTAGGGTGTCCAAAAATTCAACTCCATTCTGACACTACCTACGCTGGAGAAACCACCAGATTGCACAGATTAAGGATTCAGTCCCACAAGACTGCCCCTACAACTCTCACTTTAGATGCCAGCTGTAAGCCCAAGGCTGTTTACTTGTGCTTCCCACTGACCAGCTACATAATGGAACTTCCAATAATCTCCTCCTTAGGTTCAATTATTTGCTAGAAGGGCTCACAGAATCCAGGGAAACACTTATTTACGTTTACCAGTTTATTAAAGGATATTATAAAAAATACATATCAATAACCAAAAGAAGAGATACTTAGGGCAAGATCTCAAACAAAGGAGCTTCTGTCCTCATGGAGCTTGGGGCCTGACTTGGTGACACATAGAAGCATTCTGGTTTGGGGCGCCTGGGTGGCTCAGTCATTAAACGTCTGCCTTCGGCTCAGGTCATGGTCCTAGGGTCCTAGGATCAAGCCCCACATCAGGCTCCCTGCTCGGCCGGGAGCCTGCTTCTCCCTCTCCCACTCCCCCTGCTTGTGTTCCCTCCCTCGCTGTCTTTCTCTCTGTCAAATAAATAAATAAAAATTAAAAAAAAAAAAAAAGAAGCATTCTGGTTCCCCAAGCATGGAAGCTCTCCAGGAAAAAAAAAAAAAAAAAAAAAGGCCAAAAAGCTATTCTCTTTAATTTTTATGAAGGCTTCATAACATAGTCATGATTGCCTAAGTCTTTGGTCATTGGCTGAATCAGCCTCTAGTCCTTCTCCCCTCCCTGGTGGTCATGCAGTCAGACTGAAGTTCCATCCGTCTTCTCTCATGGTTAGCCCTCTTGGCAATTAGCCCCTGCGCCTGGGTGGGGTCCAAAAGTCACTTTCATTAATAACAAGACACTCATTTCACTTTTACGGCTCCGAAGCATGTTCAGGAACTGTAGATGAAGACCAAATATGTCTGAGAAATATATTTTGATCCTCTGCATGACCAATGCAAAAGAAGATTCAAAATGAAGTAAGCATTGCTAGGAGAGACACTTAAAATAGTCAAAAGGACACTGAGGAGGTAGGGCCTATGCACATCTCTTGGTTTGTCTCTAGTTTCATTTCTCTAACATCATGAACTTTTGACTTTTGTCAGTTACAACTCCACCACTTCTAGAATACATCCTTCTACTCTGGACTAAAATAGATAATGCAACATCAGTAGCTAAATAGCCAATTGTGTTATTAGGCAGTCAGTTTAAACTCTGCCAGCACCAATCATAATTTTTTCAAAACAAATTATATAAACCTATGGTTTTTGCCTTTATAAGCCTGCACTCCACTCGCAGTTCAGAACACACTTTTAATTTCAGTTGACTCTGTCTCTCAGATTGCAATCCCTAGGACCCCAATTAAATGCTTTTGGTTGCTTTACAGCTTCTTCTTCTTAGCCAACACCAAGTATGTATTTTTTATAAATCATTATATCGCAATATGATGTTATATTCCTGAGATGTGATCCACATTACTCACATTTAGTTTTATAGCAAACTGTTAGGACACAGCTGATGTTCCATCATTTACTAGTCAGTTAACGATTATTCTCAGCCACTTCACTATTCATTAGCACTCCCACTATAAATGGAGAGGGTGGAGAGAAGTTCATTCAAATGAGTTGACTCTGTGCATGTTAAAAGTTAAAATGAAAGACTTCATGTAAGAGTTTAATATCACTGGACAAAGTGGTAAATGAGTATTATGAGTGTGCTTCCTTAACGACTTTATCCCTATTATCTATCTCCCTTTGCATGAGGTGTTTTCCATTTGTTAACTAAGCATACCATTAAGGATATAGAATATAACTGTCATCTTACCTTCCCTGAAATGCCAAATCAGCAATAATAATAACATGATAATGCTGTGTTCATCTACCTAACTCAGAGTTCTGATTTTATCACAACTGAATATATATTTTCAAATGACTGATCTTTTGTCCTACTCTGTCATGACTTTTTTTTAAGATTTTATTTATTTATTTATTTGAGAGAGAGAGGGAGCTTGAGTGTGAGCGGGGGAGGGGCAGAGAGGGAAAGAACCCCAAACAAGAGAGGAGGGGAGAGGCAGAGAGGGAGAGAATCACAAGTAGACTCCACACTGAGCACAACCTGGACTCGGGGCTCCATCCCACCACCTCGAGATCATGACCTGAGCTGAAACCAAGAGTTGAATGTTTAGCCAACTGAGTCATCCAGGCACCCCCCCCCATCATGACTTCTAAGGTAAACATCATTCACTAAGATAGTGGGCCATAAATATCGCTAGGCTGCATTACTGTAGATTTCTGGGTAAGTTTCTCATCCAGAAAGTTTATTTACATAAAACAGACTACACTGACCAGGTGAGGATTTGCTTCTATTAACTATTGTGGTTAAAAAATAATAATAACATAAAATATGCCATCTTAACCTTTTTAAGTGTACAGTTCAGTAATGTTAAATATACTCAGATTGTTGCAAAACTAATCTCCAGAACTTTCTCATCTTGCAGAACTGAAACCCTATACCCATTAAACAATACCTCTTTTCCCTTTCTGCCCTGTCCCTGGTAACCACCATTCTACTTTGGTTTAAGAATTTACTTTTTGTATATTTTTCCAATGTGTATTTCTTATATGTTTGTGAAAACAGGGAAAAAGTGCACACTAGAGGAGGGGGGAAAGATGGCGGAGGAGTAGGGGACCCTATTTCAACTGGTCCCCGGAATTGAGCTGGATATCTACCAGACCACTCTGAGCACCCACGAAACCAGCCTGAGATGTAAGAAGATCTGGATCTCGACAAATAGAATATCGCAGGCGGTTGGTTTTGAGGTAGGATGTGGAGAGCCGTGATTCTGCAGGCAGATATCGGAGGATAAACGGCAGCAGGAGGGTGCCTGGACGTGGGGATCCTACACCACCAGCGAGTGACAGCTTTGCACGCTGTGGACGGGAACAGACTCGCAGACCAGTAGCTCGGGGAAAGGACTCTAGGGCAGCCCCCGGGGTGGAGGACCAGACCAGCGGGGTCGCGCGCTCGCGAACCACAGCCGCCCAGACAGAAACCCAGAGCGACGGCCGCGCGCACACGAACTGCAGCCCCCAAGACGGAAACCCGGTGCGCCGGGGTCCCACCAGTGAACTACAACCTCCGGGGTGGAAACCCCGAGCGGTGGAGTCGCGCACATGTGAACTGCAGTCCCCAGGACAGGACCCCAGGCGGCGGCGCGCGCGTGAACTGGAAGCAGCTGGTGGTTTTAGAAGCACAAAGGGCAGAGACTGCCCCGACCTGGAGGCAGGACTGGGAGCGCTGTGGAGGGGTGCACAACCCAGGACGCTGCAGTTTATAGCAGGACGGACAGAAACGGAGACGGTGTGGCCTGGAGAGCTCACTGAAGAACAGACTGAGGTCTCTCTGCTCTGAGGCAGAGGGTTGGAAACGGTCTCTTCTGCTCTGACTCGCAGAAGAGACGTGGAAAGCTGCCAGGGAAAGGCGCCAGAGAACAAAAGCCCCAGAGACTGATTCCCACTGAGCCCAACCCCCGCCACAGGGGCGCAGGGCAACTCCACCCAAACAGGGTTGCCTGAGTAACAGTGCGGCAGGCCCCTCCCGCAGAAGACAGGCTGGGAAAACAAGAGGCCAGCAACCCTAAGGTCCCAAGAAAACAGGTGCATCTTGCTTGGGTTCTGGTCAATAATTTGGACTCTATACATTCCCTCAAACAACCATCAACAGAATGACTAGGAGGAGGAGCCCCCAAAATAGAAAAGACTCAGAGATTATGACTTATGCTGCAGATTTACAAATGGATGCAGATATAACCAAGATGTCGGAGATGGAATTCAGGCTAGCAATTGTGAAGACAATGGCTAGAATGGAGAAATCAATTAATGGCAACATAGAGTCTCTAAGGGCAGAAATGAA
>NW_027813530.1:0-278 GCF_054177405.1 Leptonychotes weddellii | reverse complement strand
GAGAGATGCTGAGCCCCGACCAGAGGTAGTAGACAAGAAGAAATGAAGGGAGCAGGGGTTAGGGCCCAATGGGAAATGAGGGGGAGCTGAATGAGGTGCCAAAAGACTCAGCTATCAAGATAATATTTTAAGTCAAATTGAATGCAAAAATACCCCCCATACACAAAACAACCAAATTTTAAACTATGACAGGGTTCCATGGGGGCCGGAATTAGTGTGAGGCAGTGAGGCCAAATCCTGCAATCAAGGGTTGGATCCTCTATTCACATTTTGATTTT
>NW_027813529.1:0-278 GCF_054177405.1 Leptonychotes weddellii | reverse complement strand
CCGCATCTTCTTTATCCATTCGTCCATCAATGGACCCTTAGGTTGTGTCCATAGCTTGGCTATTGTAAATAATTTTGCTGTAACCATAGGGCTGAATTTCTTTTTGAATCAGTGTTTTTGTTTTCTTTTCATAAATACCCTGTAGTGGAATTACTGGATCATATGGTATTTTTATTTTTAATTTTTTTTGAGGGATCTCTCTACTGTTTTCCACAGTGTCTGCACCAATTTACATTTCTACCAACAATGTACAAGGATTCTTTTTTCCACATCTTCAT
>NW_027813528.1:0-278 GCF_054177405.1 Leptonychotes weddellii | reverse complement strand
GGCCAGCCCAGGTTCAGAGGCTCCTCTTGCTGGGAGTTGCTGTGAAGGGTATACATAGAGGAAGGGAGGAGAATTGGGTTTGAGTCTGCCCCAGGCCCTGGGCCAGGTGCTCCATGGACCTCATTTCACTTAGGCCCCAAATGACTTTACAGTGAGTCCCTTCCCACCAGGGGGGAAATGCTTGCCTGGCCCATGGCCCGGCAGCAAGTAAGTGGTGAGGCCAGGTGTGAACCCGGGTCCGTTGATGCTTAAGGCATGTCTGGATTTCCTGCTTGCCT
>NW_027813527.1:0-278 GCF_054177405.1 Leptonychotes weddellii | reverse complement strand
GAGAAGTGTTTGTTGTGCTCGGGTCCTCCGAGGAGCCAGATGGGCGTCGGCCGCAGCTGCAGGTGTTCTGAACACCAGGGCTGGGCTCTCGAGTTGGAACCTCTTGCAGAACTTGGAGCTTTACTCTCCCGGGTCCTCCAGCAGGTGCGTCGTTACGGGAGCGGGAGAACTGTTCTTTCTCATCGCCCGTAGGAAACTCCTTTCGCCATCATGCTTACTGTTCTGTTGCATGTTTTATGAGTAATCAGCAAAGGAGTTTTGGAGACTTTGTCCCTCTT
>NW_027813526.1:0-278 GCF_054177405.1 Leptonychotes weddellii | reverse complement strand
TCTCATTTCTATTATTGGACTTTAATTTTAATAAGTTCAGTGGGTTAATTAGAATGATGATATTAACTGTGTTTAAGCTTTTTTTTTTTTTACTTCCAATTTAACATTTTTCACAGTTCTGGATATTTTTGATCAAGGCATTTAATTTTCATTGCCCGTGGTATAACTACTAGTTGATAGGAAACTTCCATTTCCCTTAAAGACTACAGATAGTATTACCTGAATAGAACCTCTGTGTATCTGTGGCATATGCAGGCTAGGTTTTCAGAAGCATTTTT
>NW_027813525.1:0-278 GCF_054177405.1 Leptonychotes weddellii | reverse complement strand
CCAACTTATTCTCCTGTTCTCCCACCTTGTCAAGCAACCCCAAGGCCAGCAGAGTGGTGGATACCACACTTCTCTAATTTCAGCTCTTCTTTCTACTTTCTAACTCAAACTTCAGTTTCTAGTTGGCATTGGTGGCCAGTCAAACTGCCCACAGTAGAGGCCAATCCACTTCAGCAGCCATTTTGTTTTTCTTCTCTGCGACAGTGGGCTATGCCCAGTTCCTCAAACAAATGCATTAAAACAGCTGGCTTTTTCAGGCATCCCATACTCATGCAGTG
>NW_027813524.1:0-278 GCF_054177405.1 Leptonychotes weddellii | reverse complement strand
TCACAAGACAAAGAACGTAAGGTTTTTACCACCCGTTTAGAATCTTCTAGTCTGTAGAAAATTAAAAAAGAAGGATTAGCTTCGTTCACTGCTTGAGAAATCAAGTGATTTTCTTTTCCCCAGGCTGAAAGACTGAAGACGGGCAGGTGGCAGAATAAGAAGTGGGTATAATATCAGTCTCCAGTTTTTATTCTAAGGACGTAGTGGCCATACTGCTTTACCTGTAGCAACTTGGACGTGTTTGTTTAGAGGCTGATAGATAGCTGTGACCCCTTCTC
>NW_027813523.1:0-278 GCF_054177405.1 Leptonychotes weddellii | reverse complement strand
ATAAAAATGGTCAAAATAGGAAATTGTGTGTTATGTATATTTTATTATAACTCTTAAAAATTAAAACACACACACATATACACACACATACACACAAAGACATACACAAAGTGCCCAGAATCTACTCCAGATTAGCAACTGCTTTTTACATGAATGCTTAGTAAATTTCATGTGTAGGCAGGACTGATCACCTCTCTAAATCAATGGAGGTTTCCTATTAAAAAATAGGACTTCCTATATATCTACTCTTTTTTTCAATCTTCACAATACTTACTACT
>NW_027813522.1:0-278 GCF_054177405.1 Leptonychotes weddellii | reverse complement strand
CTCAAGCCTGAATCACACTCCTCACCCTGTCCCCCCCTTTTTAATTTTTTAAAAGATTTTATTTATTTATTTGACAGAGAGAGCGCCAACTAGAGAGGGAACACAAGCAAGGGGAGTGGGAGAGGGAGAAGCAGGCTCCCCAAGGGGCAGGGAGCCCGATGCGGGGCTCGATCCCAGGACCACGGGATCATGACCTGAGTCGAGGGCAGATGCTTAACAACTGAGCCACCCAGGCACCCACCTGTCCCCCCTTATTTTTCTCTTTTTTTTTAAAGAAT
>NW_027813521.1:0-278 GCF_054177405.1 Leptonychotes weddellii | reverse complement strand
GCAAACAATGAATCATGGAACACTACATCAAAAACTAACGATGTAATATATGGTGATTAACATAACATAATAAAATTTAAAAAAAAAAAATAGAAGATTTTACTGTTATAAGGAAGTCTGTTGTTGGGTGTAGCTTTAGAGCTAGGGCCAAAAAGGGCTTGCTTACTCCTTACCTGTGAAGTACACCGTCTTACCTTCACAGTCTCAAGCAGTATGAACAACTGCAAGGAGGTATCTTACTGAAGTGTGGAGAATACAAACTTGGCAGCAGGAAGGTT
>NW_027813520.1:0-2749 GCF_054177405.1 Leptonychotes weddellii | reverse complement strand
AGGGCAGCACTTACTGATGGTGTGAACTTGAACAATCTTCTCTTCTTATCTGAGCCTTAGCTAAACATAAACCAATTTTGGACCCACTGTTACACTTCACCCTGCAACAAATATAGGGAAAATACTTGGAAGTGGCCTAGAGGAAGGGAAAAACAACAACTACAATTGACCTGTGCTCACAATAAGGAATCTCCACTTGCAGTCAATCAATAGAACAAACTAAAGTTCTAATGAATGCATTTCCATCCAATCCCCCAGAAAAATCCTCCAGCAGCACAGCTCTCTTGTAGCTTTATTCTTTTCTGGAGTTTGTTACATTTTATGAAATGTCTTTCATAGTATCTTCCCTCTTCCAGGGCTGAACAATTTCATTTCAGAATGTAAGTGTTTTTGTACTAATAAAACAACCTAACCTCTTGAGTTCCTGGGTGGCTTAGCAGGTTAAGTATCTGCCTTTGGTTCAGGTCATGATCTCAGGGTCCTGGGATTGAGTCCTGTGTGGGGCTCCCTGCTCAGTGGAAAGTCTGCTTCTCCCTCTGCCCCTGCCCCCTGCTCATGTGCTCTCTCTCTCTCTCTCTCAAATAAATAAATAAAATCTTAAAAAAAAAACCCCAGCCGTCTAACCTCTTTCTTTTTGTTCATTGACTCCATCTTTTCTTGTGGGAACCCTCACTCCAAACCTCACTGTAATTTTTGATGTAAAATTTCTTCCTAAAATAAATGTATGAAACAATTTTATCCTCTTAAATTATTATTAAATATGAGAAATAGATTCTGATACAAGGTTGGCTAATTAACTATCCATGTCAATAGCCATATAATCATTGCTATGGTAGAAAGTTCATTTTACACCCTGAGAGATTCAGATTCAAGTTTGGCTATGCCTCCCTCTCTTTATCCAAATATAGAGGTAAAAATGAATATGTGAATGCTATTCTGAAGATTAAATGAAAGAACATGTATAAAATACCTAGGACAATTCCTGACCTATCATTGGTGCTTGATAATTATTAATGCCTATCTTCTTTATTAAGGAATAGCAGGGCAAAGTCCTATGATAAGAAAACAATTTAGTATAGCACAGTAGGTCCTGTACACTTTTCAAACAATTTTTCTCTGTACAAGGAGCAACTCTTTATATATAAAAGTTAGTCTCTTGCATATATATGGTCTCACCATATATACATATATATATGTGGTTTGTGGTAGTCACAGAGAAGGAATTTTGCAGGAAATTTTGGGATTGTTCCTAGGAAATGTACTTTCCCACTGAGGAAAATAGAAATGTATTAAATATAGCAATGGTCCTTTAAATTGCAGAGGTTTGAAAGCTGAGCCTGGTAAACATTTAAATTGCAGTTCTTCCACCTGGAAGCCACTTTTTTACAGCTTCCCTCGTGTGCCTTAAAAATGGAATTTTCAAACTTAGAGTATTCATCACCTTTTATATTAAATCCACTGGCTAAGCAATTCTTGTACATGCATTGATTTTAACAATCATAAGGCTTTTCAGGTATGCACATGCACATTTAATGTGTTATTTCTTAAAGCAGAATGTATTGATCATTTAAAGAAGATTGTTATAAATAGAAAGTCCCAAGGTATTGAAAAGATGTTAAGCTATATAAATCAAGTTTTCACATAAATTTAGCCAAATATTAACACGACATCCCCTATACCACCTAGAAGTCTCCTGGAAGCATTATTAATTTAAAAATGTCCTCCTTTGCTCAATTAAGTCTTGGTAAATACATATTTCATTTCTGTAAGGGTTTAATGTAAGTCACACACTCACCTAAGATTGGCATATTTCCTGCCATATTGTCTCTTACACTAGTCATTACAATGACAAGGAAAATAGTAAATTCAGGCCAAAAGCAACCTTTCAAAAATATTTTTTAAAACTCTAGAGCAAACTAAATTACCTTTTTTGCTGTGTTTACAATAATGAGGAAACCACTTTCTAACTTTCAAAGTGGCATCCTTGATATAATGAGATATAATGTGATTTAAAACCAGTGGTTTTCAGTGTGTCCTCTAATAACAGACAACAGATAAGAGGGCTTATTTTATAAACATGCATTTTAGACTTCCATTAGGGTGACTCCATAAGAATACATATGATACGTCCCTTCAGATTCAATGATAGATAAACCAGTATATAAACATAAGTAGAAACAAGAAAGAAAAAAAATAGGGTCAGAACAAAACAGAAATAAAATGAAACTACAAAATTGTGAATGGGATTGAACCATGGAATCACTCTGTTCTTGGTCAGAAAAAGGCAATAGAAACTGGTGTTTTGTTTCTTCCAAGGTAAAAAGATTTTAAAAGGCTTTTACAATAGGTCCCTGATCCCCTGATTGAAATCAGAAACTCAAGGGGATCTCCTTATTTGTGAAAGGGATAAACAAACAAACAAACTAACAAACAAACACTGTTTTTCAACTATCACCATCAAGGTGGACTGACCCAGAAAAGCAGAAAAACACAGATTAAACTATTCAATCTGAAACTATACCGAAGCGGTCTGGGTCTGTAGTACCTGGATCTGAGATATCATTGATTTAATCTTGGCACAAGAACCCTAAAATTAAACTGTGAAATGTATTTTTGATTGGACAGTCCAGGGAGGAGACAGAGGGAACTAGAAAAATGTCAGACAGGTGGGGATAAAAGCAAACAAAAGTGAAAGGAAAAACAATCCTCGAAACATCTTTTTACTGAAATTTTTAGATACATTAAAAAA
>NW_027813519.1:0-278 GCF_054177405.1 Leptonychotes weddellii | reverse complement strand
GGTCCAGGAGCTCTGTAAGAAATGCACTCACTCGGCAGCAGAATCTTTGCTCTAAAACACTTTCTTCTCTTGTATGTCTAAAAGAGAGATCGTTTTTATTTTGTAAATAGAACTTAACTTTGGAACAGTAATAGATTTGCAGGGAAAAACTGAGAGGATATTACAGAGATTTCTTATATACCCTACATACAGTTTCTCCGATTAGTATCTAACATTAAGATGATACATTTAGGGGCACCTGGGTGGCTCAGTTGGTCATGATCCCAGGATCCTGAGAT
>NW_027813518.1:0-278 GCF_054177405.1 Leptonychotes weddellii | reverse complement strand
TGTCGTCTTCTAAAAGAGTCACACACAGTCTTATAAGCACAGGAAAAATCAAGTGTTCTTAAAAATTATAATGAAGACACACAAAATAGCTTATTCCCCAGTTAAATCGAGATGGACTGTGAGATAGAAAGACCCAAGACAGAATCAGAAAGAAGACGTGAGGAACACACCAGTCAGAATGGCTAAAATTAACAAGTCACGAAATGACAGATGTTGGCGGGGATGCAGAGAAAGGGGAACCCTCCTACACTGTTGGGAATGCAAGCTGGTGCAGCCAC
>NW_027813517.1:0-278 GCF_054177405.1 Leptonychotes weddellii | reverse complement strand
TGAGTTATCAGCAGCCATGTGCCCACAAGATGTAACCATCATAAATCAGCCCATCCAACTGGGCTTCTACTTTGGTGTCTTTTTTTTTTTTTAAGATTTTATTTATTTATTTATTTGAGAGAAAGAGAGAGAGACAGAGAAATAGCATGAGAGGGGAGAGGGTCAGAGGGAGAAGCAGGCTCCCCGCTGAGCCGGGAGCGCGATGTGGGACTCGATCCCAGGACTCCAGGATCATGACCTGAGCCGAAGGCAGTTGCTTAACCAACTGAGCTACCCAG
>NW_027813516.1:0-278 GCF_054177405.1 Leptonychotes weddellii | reverse complement strand
TGGTGAAGTTGGGGAGCATCATACACTCTCATTCATTGCTGGGGGAACAACCACTTTGGAAGACAGTTCTCACCAAACCAAGCATACTCTTACCATACGATCCAGCCATCATGATCTTTGGTATTTACCCAAAGGAGATAAAAACTTAGGTCCACACAAAAACTTGCATATGAATGTTTATAGCAGCTTTGTACATAACCGCCAAAACGTGGAAGCAACCAAGATGTCCTTCAGCAGGTGAATCGATCCATAAACTGTGGTCCATCCGGACAATGGGG
>NW_027813515.1:0-278 GCF_054177405.1 Leptonychotes weddellii | reverse complement strand
TCAGCTATGTCTCCTGCTCTTAAAAGTAATGGCCTTAAAAAAAAAAAAATAATGGCCTTATGAAGAAGTCCTGTAGTGCCCTGCAGGGCAGTGTCCCCTGTTTACCAGAATCTGGCACTTCAGAGGTGGCTCCTATGTATGTGTGTGTGCCCTGCTGTTGTGTCTTGGCCACTTTTTCCTTCAGTTATCTGCAGTGGTTTTCTTTGCCTGTTGTGGGCAATGTTTGGTCCCTGTGGTGTTAGTGGGCCAGTCTAGGGTGTCCTTGGGCCTCAGTTTAG
>NW_027813514.1:0-278 GCF_054177405.1 Leptonychotes weddellii | reverse complement strand
TGTGCTCTCTCTCTCATTCTCTCTGTCTCAAATAAATAAATAAAATCTTTAAAAAAAAAAAAAAAGAAAAGAAAAAAAAAGAAAAGCTGCTGGTAAGAGTAGAGCCTATCAGTCAGCCTTCCTTTCTCCTTTCAAAGGTCTTAATCCTTTAAAAATGCAACCCTGGGGCACCTGTGTGGCTCAGTCGGTTAAGCATCTGTCTTCAGCTCAGGTTGGGCTCCCTGCTCAGTGGGGGGTGGGGTGGGGTGGGGGTCTGCTTCTCCCTCTCCCTCTGCTCC
>NW_027813513.1:0-278 GCF_054177405.1 Leptonychotes weddellii | reverse complement strand
TCTGAAGAGGTTTAATCAGGAAAGGCTGCTGTATTTTGTCAAATGCTTTTTCTGCATCAATTGAGAGGACCATATGGTTCTTCTCTCCTCTTATTAATGTGTTCTATCACATTGATTGACTGCGAATGTTGACCCACCCTTGCATTCCGGGTTTAAGTCCCACTTGCTCTTGGGGGATGATCCTTTTAATGTATTGTTGGATGCTATTAGCTAGGATTTTGTTGAGGATTTTAGAATCCATATTCATCAGGGATATTTGTCTGAAATTCTCCTTTTTG
>NW_027813512.1:0-278 GCF_054177405.1 Leptonychotes weddellii | reverse complement strand
TTGGCCCACTCCTGTGTGTACAAAGCTCTGCTCTGAGCTGAGAGGGAGACAAGCCTTTGCAAGAATGGTTTTCAAACCACTTTCTCCAGACTGCCTTCCCCCACACTCCCTTTCCTCCACCATACCCAGGTCCTTAGGACACCAAGGTGTGGTTGAAATGGGGCCTCCCACAAATGGCCCACCTCCTTCCCTGCTCAAGTCCAGGGTGGAACTCAGATTCCTGACTGGGACTGGGGTCACCTCCCCTCAGCCTGCCTCCTGCTTGTCAAAGGCCAGAG
>NW_027813511.1:0-278 GCF_054177405.1 Leptonychotes weddellii | reverse complement strand
TTTTTTCTTTCTGATTTCAATCTGCCTGTTACAGTTGAACTCTCAAAAATCCACATGGTTGATACATGAAACACAGAGTTCATTAATGGGATTACAGAAAAAATATCTCACTTGTCACTAAAAAGTCAAATGAAGTTTTCTAGATCACAAATTGTTTCCATATTTTTTTTATATCTTATTTATTTATTTGAGAGAGAGAGAATGAGAGAGAGAGAGCACATGAGGCGGGGGAGGGTCAGAGGGAGAAGCAGACTCCCCGCCGAGCAGGGAGCCCGATG
>NW_027813510.1:0-278 GCF_054177405.1 Leptonychotes weddellii | reverse complement strand
TAAACCCAGGTCTGATTCCAAAGCCATGAATCTCAGCTCTACTCTTCTTTCCTGATTTACATTTATATTCATGCTTTACATCTTATGTTTATTCTAAAAATAAAATTTCATAAATCTTTGAGGCTCCTTGACTGTAGTCTTTGATTTTTTTTTTGGCTTGCACTCAAGAATGAAACCACTTTGAAATGTTTTAAAATAACGTTTTATTCTTTGTAATTGGAAAAGTAGCTGTAAAATGCATTTGTCTTTTTATGATTTATTTTCATAGTTTTAAAGTT
>NW_027813509.1:0-2749 GCF_054177405.1 Leptonychotes weddellii | reverse complement strand
CCTCTCCCGCTCCCCCTGCTTGTGTTCCCTCTCTTGCTGTCTCTCTCTGTCAAATAAATTTTTAAAAATCTTTAAAAAAAAAAGTTTTAATATCAAAAATACACTGGGGCATGGGCGCCTGCGTGGCTCAGTCGTTAAGCATCTGCCTTCGGCTCAGATCATAATCCCAGGGTCCTGGGATCGAGCCCCGCATCGGGCTCCCTGCTCCGTGGGAAGCCTGCTTCTCCCTCTGCCACTCCCCCTGCTTGTGTTCCCTCTCTCGCTGTGTCTCTCTCTCTGTCAAATAAATAAATAAAATCTTTAAGAAATAATAGTAATAGGGGCGCCTGGGGGGCTCCGTCGTTAAGCGTCTGCCTTCAGCTCAGGTCATGATCCCAGGGTCCTGGGATCAAGCCCCGCATCGGGCTCCCTGCTTGGCGGGAAGCCTGCTTCTCCCTCTCCCTCTCCCACTCCCCCTGCTTCCGTTCCCTCTCTCGCTGTGTCTCTCTCTGTCAAATAAATAAATAAAATCTTTAAAAAAAAAAAAAAGAACAAACACTAGGCAAGTGCCTGCTACTATTATTTAAAGACGTAAAGGTAACCAGTGGAAGGACGGCAAGATATCGTCGAAAGAATCAAGTGGGGGCACGGGTGGCAGGGAGTGGAGGTGCTAGAGATCGCTGGATTCCTAGTCCTTCAAGCCGGGGCGTCAGGGGTCACTGGGGATGAGAATCAATGCATGCCGGTTTGAGCTTCCCCTCTGGGCTATGGAACTCAAACCAGAAATTGTTGCAGACCCTTCTCTCTGGGGTAAGACCAAAGGTGACAGGTAGTTTCTCCTTCCAGGCCCCCGCTGCTGTTTGATTTTTCCATACATATCTATTACTTTCATACAAATAAGGAGTCTTATGGTTTTAAACAAGCAGCTAGGGCCACTGGTGTGCTGGAGGGGCCCCTGAGAGCCTGCTGTGTATCCATGGGTGCGGCAGAGGTATTTACATCCTAGGAATCAGCAAATGCTCTAAGCCAGAGCCTTTTACTCAGAGAGTTGGTTTATCAGCACAACACCAGATAAGCCAGTTATCCCTGTGGTGACTTTTAACTCTTGTGATACCTCCTGCTCAAAACGCCAAAGGTCGAAAGCATGGGGAGCCCCTCTCATGGTCTCTGTTCATCCTGAGAAATAAGTGGAAGTAAAATTTTACCTTTCTGCTCTCTTCAGGGGGCCTCTGGTCTGCCCGATATTGCAGTCCAGGCAAGGGATTATCCAAGTGACAGTGCCCTCCTGATATGGTGACGGAGATGTGAACCCTGGGTGCCAGGTATGCATTTATCCACATCTATGATGTGCCAGGCACCAGGCCCAGTGAACCCTAGTCCCAGCTACAAGCCCCTTAGGGCTGCCTCTTCCTTCATCAATAGAGCAAAGGCTCTAGAAACTTGGCAGCGGCTGGAGAGTCCTTTTAGAACAATGGTTTTCAGACCTAAAGGGGTATCAGAGCTACCTGGAGGGCTTATTAAACACAGATGCTGGGCCCACTCTCGGAGTTTCTGATTCAGTGGAAGTTGTTGATGGGTCAGAAAATTTGCATTTCTATCAAGTTCTCAGGTACTGGGATGCTGACGGTTCCAACCAGTGATTCTCCAGGGGAGGAATGAACAATGAGAGAAGGTTTGCATTTCCACCCTTGAGATAATTACCTAATTAAAGTCTTCTGGCTCAGTTACTGTCCTTGGCCAGTGAAAAGGTTGGCTAAGACCAGTTCCTTGGTGTAGAAGCAAACATACTTGTGAAAATGCACACATATTTGCATTTACTCACGGGCAACTCCAGATTTCAGTGGCACAGACCATCCCTCCAGGTCTTTAACATGGTGGTTAAGTTTGTGAGGTCTGCAGTTTTGAAGCCCCAACTTCAGACCTGGCTCTGCCACTTGCCAGTTGGACCCTGGGCGAATTACCCACTTCTCAGGGCTGTCATTTCTTCAACTGTCCATTGGGGCTAATAATAGTATGGAGTCTACAGGATTGTTCTGGGGGCACAGCCTACATGGAATGATGCATGAGAAGTGCTCAGTGCACAGTACTTACCTAACACTTGGAGGCCATTATCAGCCTTGAGGAAGATAATACTATCATTGTTACTGACTTGTGTTTCTAACTAAATACTTGTATTAGAGGTGGTTTTGCATTGGGGGGTGTAGGGTGTTTGTTTTTAGTGTACACTCTGTGTTCCTCATCAGACTAGCATCTGGGGGCTGGGACAGTCACCTTTCTTTTCTGTATCTTTTAACAGTGCTCTGTTCCAGGGGGTTTCTCAATCCAGCACATGAGACGGAATGCCAGGGATACTCTGAGGACTCAGCTATTCCAGCTCTATGCTGGAAATGCAGAAAGAGTTAAGAATTCCAGGGGAGGTCTCTGGCTCAGAAATTTCCTTTCTCTGAAATAGGTATTAAAAAAAAAAAAGAGGATAGGAGAAATTTAGTACATGTTTATATGTGCATTTTTTATTATCGACTCCCACTCATCACATATACTATTAGAAAAGGGTTTAAAAGGTATGTGTTGTGGGCGCCTGGGTGGCTCAGTTGGTTAAGCGACTGCCTTCGGCTCAGGTCATGATCCTGGAGTCCCGGGATCGAGTCCCGCATCGGGCTCCCTGCTCAGCGGGGAGTCTGCTTCTCCCTCTGACCCTCCCCCCTCTCATGTGCTCTCTCTCATTCTCTCTCTCTCAAATAAATAAATAAAATCTTTAAAAAAAAAAAAA
>NW_027813508.1:0-278 GCF_054177405.1 Leptonychotes weddellii | reverse complement strand
GTTTTTAGAGACAATAACTTGTCTATATAGAAATTTCAAATAATTTATTGATTATCTATATAATTAGAAATAATGAGAGGGTTTATCTAAGTCGTTAAAGAACAATGTATAGAAATTATTTACATTTCTATACTCTATCAACAAAACATCAGAAAATAATATTAAAAAAATAAAATTTACAATAGCAAAATTAAAAAAAGATATTTAGATATAAATCTAGCCAAATATATGTAAAAACACTGTGGAGAAGATTATAAAACTTGATTGAAAGACATTAG
>NW_027813507.1:0-278 GCF_054177405.1 Leptonychotes weddellii | reverse complement strand
CTAATTTGATAGGAAACAAGGGTGGGGAAAATGGTATAAAATTTTTCATACCAGTATTTTTGTCTCCTCAATGTCATAATTATTAAATGATAGTGCCAGTATATAGAAATAAATATATCTTTTCCTTGAAAGGAGTATTCCCAACTCAAAGAAAATTTGTTAGTAAAATTATGCATTTAAAAATTTCCCCTGATTCCACGTCGTTGCAAATGGCAAGATCTCATTCCTTTTGATGGCTGCATAATATTCCATTGTATATATATATACCACATCTTCTT
>NW_027813506.1:0-278 GCF_054177405.1 Leptonychotes weddellii | reverse complement strand
GCCTGGGTGGCTCAGTCGTTAAGCATCTGCCTTCGGCTCAGGTCATGATCACAGGGTCCTGGGATCAAGCCCCGCATCGGGCTCCCTGCTCCGCGGGGAGTCTGCTTCTCCCTCTCCCACTCCCCCTGCTTGTGTTCCCTCTCTCGCTGTGTCTCTCTCTGTCAAATAAATAAATAAAATCTTAAAAAAAAAAAAAAAATTCCCAGTAAGAAACAAATGTCTCATTTACAATCTAATCGATCATAGTAATAAGCTTAAAAAGATACCAAATATAGAAT
>NW_027813505.1:0-278 GCF_054177405.1 Leptonychotes weddellii | reverse complement strand
CGCCTGGGTGGCTCAGTCGTTAAGCGTCTGCCTTCGGCTCAGGTCATGATCCCAGGGTCCTGGGATCAAGTCCCACATTGGGCTCCCTGCTCGACAGGAAGTCTGCTTCTCCCTCTCCCACTCCCCCTGCTTGTGTTCCTGCTCTCGCTGTCTCTCTCTCTCTGTCAAATAAATAAATAAAATCTTAAAAAAAAAAAAAGTTTATTTTTTAAATGGAAATTCTAAATATTTATAAAAATTCAAGAAAAGAAAAATATTGAGTAAATTTAGAAATATAT
>NW_027813504.1:0-278 GCF_054177405.1 Leptonychotes weddellii | reverse complement strand
CTGGCAGGCATCAGAGTGACCTACCTGGACCCACAGTGTGCCCAGGTGCCACCTCTCTCCCCAGCTGATCCTTTGACTGTAATTTTTAGAGAAGAGCAGTGAAGGCTTAAGATAGCAGTAGCGCTACCCGCTTCGTGATCTGCACAAACGAGGGCCAAGGCTCAACTCCAGGTCGGTGCCCGGAAGAATTACTCGGTGCCTACTGTGTGCCACGTGTTGGAGATCCCCTAGGAAGAGCTTTACTTGGGAACTTCCTGTAAACGTCCCAGGGATGAGCT
>NW_027813503.1:0-278 GCF_054177405.1 Leptonychotes weddellii | reverse complement strand
GGGATTCTCTCTCTCCCTCTGCCCTTCCCCCTTGCTCTCATGTGCTCTCTCTCTCTCTCTCAAAATGAATGAATAAAATTTTTTTTTTACAAAATGACACAAAATTTAAAGATAAGGAGATAGAAAAAATTTAAATGTAAATACTAACATATTCAAAGTAACAGCATAAGATTTTAATGTTTGATGCCTTAAAATAGGATGATAGGAACTGTCCCCATTCAATTATAAGGGTCAAGTATTTGCATGCATAAGACAAAATAGCATCACAGTAGTTTAAT
>NW_027813502.1:0-278 GCF_054177405.1 Leptonychotes weddellii | reverse complement strand
TGGGGACTGTCTTCTGTCCCCAGTGGGTACTTGTGCTCGGAGACCACGTGGGAGGAGCGCAGGACAATCTGATTACTTTGGGGGAACCTGAGTGTATATTTTTTAAAGCTTTCTGGAAGAAAGAATCAAGGGCCGAGCTCTGTGCCTGGGATCGCAGGGCCGCAGGGGTGATGGTGGGTTTTGTTGGTTCAGCAGCCTTTCCACTGAATACCCTCGAGTGGCCTCGGGCCCCGGGGCAACTGTCAGGTGCAGAAGCTACAGAGATGCAGCCATCCTGA
>NW_027813501.1:0-278 GCF_054177405.1 Leptonychotes weddellii | reverse complement strand
CCCCCCTCACCTAACATTCTTTCCCTTCTTCCTCTGGTCATCTCTCTACCCTGGGCAGTGGAATCTGCCAATTTCAATGCACATCCGGGAGCGTGCTGACTGAAGTCTAGCCTGGAGCGTGGGTCATCTGGTAACTTTTATAAGAAGTGGACTTTTAGGGGGCTCTTGTATAGTCTTGTGCTTGTCATTGCAGACAAGAGGGCAAGTGTGGCTGCCTTTAGGAAACAGGAAAATTAATTCATAGAGCAGGTGGGATTAGGAGTCCATTTCTTGAATCT
>NW_027813500.1:0-278 GCF_054177405.1 Leptonychotes weddellii | reverse complement strand
ATGTTTTATAATTCTATTTTATTTACTTTGTTGGCTTATTACCTATAATTCTTTGTTGTGTTAATAGTTTAAGTATTACGTCTTCATTCATCTTTAACTTAATCTTAGGCTACCTTCACATGATATTATATCATTTTACATGGGGTATAAGAACATTATAACAGAATACTCCCATTTCTGCCTCTTGGCCATTGTGTTATTATTGTCATATAATTTACTTCTTCATATATTATGACCGCTATATTATTATTATTTGTTCCCTAAGCATTCAATTATCT
>NW_027813499.1:0-278 GCF_054177405.1 Leptonychotes weddellii | reverse complement strand
GTTGTCCCTCTGATTTCTAAACAGTCTTGCACCTTCACTCCCACTCTGTCCTTCAGATTGTTTTTGGCTGCCTTTGTGAATTCTCCCAGCTGATTCACTCACAGACAGTTCAGGATGATACTTGTTGGTTCAGGTGAACAGCCCTATCTAAATGATGGCTTAAGGAGGATATACTCCGAGGTCGTCCAATGTCATCATTCCACAATCTTACAGTAAAATTCCTTTAACTGGGCGCCTGGGTGGCTCGGGCGGTTAAGCGTCTGCCTTCGGCTCAGGTC
>NW_027813498.1:0-2750 GCF_054177405.1 Leptonychotes weddellii | reverse complement strand
ACAGATGGTAGCATCTAGAACAATGGGTCCATCCCTCAAGCAAGAAAAGCATTAAGGTATTAAATAAGATCACAGTACCCTTTAACACCTAACACCTTTAACACCTGTTAAAACTCACTTACCTCATAAAACACTTACTTGAATGTCCCTCTCACAAAGCTCAGTGAGTAACTCCACACATACATTTCTAATGAGCACTAAACATGAAGATTGGACTTTTTTCTCATCTCTTCCTCCAGGAGTCTCTCATTCTCAATCCATTCAACATAATTAACAAGTAAATCAGTCTAGCTATTAAAACAAAGACATGTATCATATGATCTCACTGATATGAGGAATTCTTAATCTCAGGAAACAAACTGACGGTTGCTGGAATGGAGGGGGGTGGGAGGGATGGGGTGGCTGGGTGATGGACACTGGGGAGGGTATGTGCTATGGTGAGTGTTGTCAATTGTGTAAGACTGATGAATCACAGACCTGTACCCCTGAAACAAATAATACATTATATGTATGGTGATTAACATAATAAAAAACCCCAAAAAACTGATAGCCTAAACCTTATAGAAGACAATGTTATCAAAGGTAGACCCAGATGATACTTTAGAATCCTCTATTTCTGTTAATTTATAAGAAATATCAGAGATACTAAATGACTCAATAGAGTTTTTACAGACACATAGTCTGGGCTAGAAACAAAAAACCTAATCTAGTATATTTTCCTCTGCTGTTCAATGATACATCTCATGCCTTCATAAAATGATAAATGAAATTTTGATGGATATTTTAAAAAGAAAGGGGATATTTAGAAAAATTAGATGGACTGATTATTTTGGTGTAATGTGGACATTGGCTTGTTTAGGATATAGTTTCTAATGTTAACTCCTACTTACATTCCTTGAAATTTTAGTAAATTTTAGGTACTTTGAGGGATTTCATCAACAATTACAAGCTAATACTTTGGCTCAGACTATTTTTTAAAACATTTAAGTGAAAAGAAATACAAAATGGGAATTCATTTGGTACATGAATTCCTCCTATTTTAAATTGGGTTCTGCCTAACTGGACTATGCTTTCCTTGAAGATATAATTCATATAAAATATGATAATTCCTTGAAGCTATAATGTCTTACCAGTGCTTAGAGAGTGTTGTTCAGTCAATGCCTCATATATGTTGTGAAGGCTGCACTTAAGATAAACCCTTTGTGACTATTGGGGTAATGCCCCAGTTTAACAGTGAGGTGACCTCTTCAGTGCTGGTAGCCTCAACTTCTCCCCCTGCCTTTTGTCAAAGTCTTCCTTCTGATACTTCAATAAAGACTAAATGAACCCAAGATTTAAAACTAACCCTGGGGATTTTGCATTCTAATAAAGATCAAAGCATCTAGCTAAATTTATAAATTCTTGATTGTGGAAATTTGGGCATCAGCAAGAATTAAGGTACAGGGGGGAAAAAAAAACCTCAAACTTTCCAGTTCCTGGCAGTCACATGGCTCTAAGTAATAAATATTTGAGTTATTTGATTTTTTAAATAATAACATTAAAAAATTGAAAAAAAATTTTTTTAAATAAAAATTGCCTATTGCTTTCATTATACAATATGAGCCCCAAGAATATTTCAGCTGCCTATAAAATGCCAGCAGTGTTTTTGGGTTATGTGCAAGGAATGTATTTCAAATATAGAAAAGTAATTCAAGCGAACATTTTGTTCAGAATTACTAGTCTCAGTTGTGTTACTCCCTAGGGTAATAATTCAGAGGCTTTTGAACTTGATAAGGCCAATTTGAGCCAATTCCATTAGGTACTCTAACATGGCCTGAAGGGACATAGCTTGCATAAGATGTAATTTTCAGGTTATAAATTAATTTTAACCATGTCTATAAGACATGTCTTAGAATGTCTAGAATACCCAGAACACTTAAAAATAAATGCTTTGGGATTTTTTTTTTAAGCTTGGAAAGTTGGGAGGGGATTAGATATATGTGTGGGTGTATGCCTGCATATATATATATATATATATATATATATATATATATAATAGAAACAATTCTTTTTTTATTTTGAAATGACTGGAGAGAGAAATTAAAATTAAAGATTGAAGAATGAGTATGTTCTCCTTTTAGTCGGTACTCTCTAAGATATAGGAGACTCCCTTTCTTGGTGTAGCAGCTTAACATAGTAACATGGTGTAAAATTATATAAACTGAAACTCCCCTCACCATACTGTGAAGGTGATGAAATTTCTCTAAAGTTGCTGAAGTTGAAAATCACCAGGGCTCTATGCTCTGAAAAGCAAAATTTATCAAAGATATGTGTTTGGAACAGAGTCTCTTGGGTATGAATTTATGTTCTCTCTGTCCACCATCCTTGGTCCTAGCCAGGTTTACTATAGAGATGCGAGTCTTATTCATGGATGGATCTTTCCATTGGTGCATTGAAAAATGACTTCACTGTACTGCTTTGGTACTGGGCATTCATGCACTTGAGTTAAGGGGGCATTTGTACAGAGTAGGGCCTTTAAGATTAGGGCTCTTAAATATATAAGAAATTGAGTGCAATTTTTTTAGCTTCCATAAAATTTATTTAGGGTGGATCCCCTCTAAATATATAGGCATCTTTGAGGGGAGAATATTTGGTACCAAGAGAGCTTCAAGTTAAATTCCAGTCCAGTTATTTACTGGTTAAATGGTCACATAAAACTACTTTTTCTAAAACTCCTGATTTTTATTTATTTTTATTTTCTTTATTTTTTT
>NW_027813497.1:0-278 GCF_054177405.1 Leptonychotes weddellii | reverse complement strand
GTGGAAGGGAGGAAGGCGTGGATGGCTTCTTTTAACCTAAGCCAGGAGAAGAGGTGTGAAAGATTTAAGGAGGTCGTGCAGAAAAGCTGCTGGTAAGAGTAGAGCCTATCAGTCAGCCTTCCTTTCTCCTTTCAAAGGTCTTAATCCTTTAAAAATGCAACCCTGGGGCACCTGTGTGGCTCAGTCGGTTAAGCATCTGTCTTCAGCTCAGGTTGGGCTCCCTGCTCAGTGGGGGGTGGGGTGGGGTGGGGGTCTGCTTCTCCCTCTCCCTCTGCTCC
>NW_027813496.1:0-278 GCF_054177405.1 Leptonychotes weddellii | reverse complement strand
CTCAGCTTGTCTATGTCCTGCCCCAGTCATAGAAGCAGCCATTTCTTTTTTTTTTTACTTTTATTTATTTATTTATTTTATTTATTTTTTTAAATTTTATTTTATTATGTTATGTTAGTCACCATACATTACATCATTAGTTTTTGATGTAGTGTTCCATGATTCATTGTTTGCGTATAACACCCAGTGCTCCATGCAGTACGTGCCCTCCTTAATACCCATCACCAGGCTAACCCATCCCCCACTCCTCTCCCCTCTAAACCCCTCAGTTTGTTTCT
>NW_027813495.1:0-278 GCF_054177405.1 Leptonychotes weddellii | reverse complement strand
TGGTTATGCCCATTCCTGCACGTATTGTCTGTGGCTGCTTTTATACAATCATGTGAGTTGAGCAGTTGAGAAAGAAATTTTATGGCCCATGAGAATGAAAGGATTTACTCCCTGGTCCTAATAAAATAAAGGTTTACTGATGCCTGCTATAAAGGACGAAGAAGAAAAGACATGCAGGGATTGATTATATTACTGAATATATATGCATTATGTAAAAAATAATAAACTCTTCCATTTTGAATAAAAATGCATAATCTTTTAAAGATATTTGCATCTAT
>NW_027813494.1:0-278 GCF_054177405.1 Leptonychotes weddellii | reverse complement strand
GGCTCAGGTCATGGCCCCAAGTCAGACTCCCTGCTCAGTGGGGAGCCTGGTTCTCCCTCTCCTCTTTCTTGCTATCTCTGACTCTCTCTCTCTCAAATAAAAAAATAAATAATCTTTTTTAAAAATAAAATGAAATAAAAAATAAAATACCAAACAGAAAAAAAAAGAAAGATCTTCCTAGAGGTTTTCTTTTCTTTTTATTTATTTATTTATTTTTTTATTCTTATGTTAATCCCCATACATTACATCATTAGTTCTAGATGAAGTGTTCCATGATT
>NW_027813493.1:0-278 GCF_054177405.1 Leptonychotes weddellii | reverse complement strand
TTCATTGGAAACCATGGATGCCAAAAGGCAGTAGAATGACTGTATTTAAAGTGCTGAAAGAAAGAACCTGACAAACCAAAAATCCTATATTCGGCAAAAGTACCATTAAAAAATGCAGGGAAAGGGGTGCCTGGTGGGCTCAGTTGGTAGAGCATGCGACTGTTGATCTTGGGGTTGTGAGTTTAAGCCCCATTTTGGGCGTAGAGATTACTGAAAACAAACAAACAAAAAACCAGAAAAATGAAGACATGCCCAGATAAACAAAATGTGAATTCATC
>NW_027813492.1:0-278 GCF_054177405.1 Leptonychotes weddellii | reverse complement strand
TCTCCCACTCCCCCTGCTTGTGTTCCTTCTCTCGATGTCTCTCTCTCTCTCTGTCAAATAAATAAATAATAAAAACCTTAAAAAAAAAAGAAAGAAACAGAGATCTAAGAAAATCATTTACAGTTCAACAGAAATGATAAATTTGGTGATCCCTGAGCTGTAGGTCTAGAGGTGGGAATATTAATTAACATTAATAAGGAGATTATTAATGTTAATTTTATGCTCTCCAGTCCTAATTGAATTTTTATAACCAAGTCTAACTGTTCAGAGTAAGAAAT
>NW_027813491.1:0-278 GCF_054177405.1 Leptonychotes weddellii | reverse complement strand
TTTACGTATAACACCCAGTGCTCCATGCAAAACGTGCCCTCTTTAATACCCACACCCAGAGTAACCCATCTTCCCACACCCTCCCCTTCAGAACCCTCAGTTTGTTTTTCAGAGTCCATCCTCTGTCATGGTTCATCTCTCCCACCAATTTCCCTCCCTTCATTCTTCCCCTCCTGCTATCTTCTTCTACTTTTTTTTTTAACATATAATGTATTATTTGTTTCAGAGGTACAGATCTGTGATTCAACAGTCTTGCACAATTCACAGTGCTCACCATA
>NW_027813490.1:0-278 GCF_054177405.1 Leptonychotes weddellii | reverse complement strand
TGATAGCAGAGAAATTACTGCCTCTGCTCTCTTCTGGGATTTTTATGGTTTCAGATCTTACATTTAGGTCTTTAATCCATTGTGAGTTTATCTTTGCATGTGGTGTAAGAAAGTGGTCCAGTTTCATTCTTTTGCATGTGGCTGTTCTCTTTACCCAACACCATTTGTTGAGGAGACTTTTTCCTATTGAATATCCTTGCCTCCTTTGTTGTAGATTAACTGACCGTATAATCGTGGGTTTATTTCTGGGCTCTCTATTCTGTGTGTCTGTTTTAGTG
>NW_027813489.1:0-278 GCF_054177405.1 Leptonychotes weddellii | reverse complement strand
TGCCCGCCTCCTCCTGCCAGCCCAGCTGCTGCCGCCGGGCCTCCTGCGTGTCCCTGCTCTGCCGGCCCGTGGGCCCCCACCAGGCCTGCTGCGTGCCCGCCTCGGCCCAGAAGTCCTGCTGCTGACCAGCTTGAACCTCTGTGTCTGGTGCTGCCACCTTTGTTCCTGGGCACAAAGGTCCTCTCTCAGGAGCCCTGACACCCCTCTGTGGGCACCAGGACCACCCCTCGGCCCCTCGGTGGACACACAGCTGCTGCCTACTGGGGATTCGAACATGC
>NW_027813488.1:0-278 GCF_054177405.1 Leptonychotes weddellii | reverse complement strand
TAAGTCTAATTTAAAAATATACCTAAGTATCAAAATACCATCAACTTTTTTAAAAAAATGGAACAAATAATCCTAAAATTTGTATAGAACCAGAAGAGACCTTGAATAGCCAGAGGAATGTTGAAAAAGGAAAGCAAAGCTGGTGGCATCACAATTCCAGACTTCAAACTCTATTACAAAGCTGTCATCATCAAGACAGTATGGTACTGACACAAAAACAAGACACATAGATCAATGGAACAGAATAGAGAGCCCAGATATGGACCCTCAACTCTATG
>NW_027813487.1:0-2750 GCF_054177405.1 Leptonychotes weddellii | reverse complement strand
GAAGATGGACTCTGAAAAACAAACTGAGGGTTCTAGAGGGGAGGGGGGTGGGAGGATGGGTTGGCCTGGTGGTGGGTATTGAGGAGGGCACGTTCTGCATGGAGCACTGGGTGTTGTGCACGAACAATGAATCATGGAACACTTCATCTAGAACTAATGATGTAATGTATGGGGATTAACATAAGAATAAAAAAAAATAGTTTATTATCTTTTAAGGATATTTAAGAAGCAAAAGTATTTATGTTTACCCATGTAGTTGCCATTTCTGATTCTTTTCATTCTTTTGTGTAGATAGAGGTTTTCATCTGGTATCATTTTCTTTCTGCTTTTAAGGACTTTCTTTAATATTTTTTTTTTAGTGCAGGTCTGCTGTCATCTTTAACTTTGCTCCTCTTTTTTTTTTTCTTCTGCTTTCTTTTAAGATTTCGTCTTTATCACTCAGATCACAATTTGATTATGATGTTTCTTGTGTTTGGTGGTGTTGAACTTCAAGAATTTGTGGATTAACAGTTTTCATCAAATTTTAAAATTTTTTGGCCATTATTTTTCCAGTATTTTTTCTTTCCCCTTTCCTCTTTCTTCCCTGAAGAGATTCCAATATCATGTACATTTTGCTGCAAAAGGTGTCCTAAAGTTTAATGACCACTGCTCCTCTGTACCGTTTTTCAGTCCTTTTTCTGTCATACTTTGGATGGTTTTTATTGTTATGTCTTCAGGTTTACTTATGTTTTCTTCTGCAATGTCTAATCGGCCATTAATCTAATCTAGTGTATTTTTTTTCTCAATCATTGTGATTTTTATTTAAAGAAGTTTCATTTGTGTTTTTTAGATTTTTCCTGTTTTGATATGTTCAGCCTTTCCTCTAAGATAATAACTATTTTAATGTACTTTTCTATTAATCCTATCATTTGTGTCATATCAGAGTGAGGTTCAATTGATTGATTTTTCTCCTCATTATGGGCTATATTTTTCCATTTCTTTTTATGCCCAGTGACCTTTTATTGTATACCAATCACTGGGTATTTTACCTTTTGGGGTACTAGATATTTTTGCATTTTTACAAATTTTCTTGAGCTTTATTCTGGGATGTGGTTATGTTATTTGAAATCAGTTCGATTTTTGTGGTCTTGTTTTAGCCTTTGTTACATGGAATTAAGAGCAGCATCTAGCCTATGGTAATTTATCCCCCATACTGAGGTGAGACTCTTTTTAGTAATTAGATGATTCATGAATTCAAGATTTTCCACTCTGGCTGTTAAGATTGGTTTTAATCAGGGGGCGCCTGGGTGGCTCAGTTGGTTAAGCGACTGCCTTCGGCTCAGGTCATGATCCTGGAGTCCCGGGATCGAGTCCCACATCAGGCTCCCTGCTCGGCAGGGAGTCTGCTTCTCCCTCTACCGCTCCCCCCTATTGTGCTCTTTCTCTCTCTCACTCTCTCTCTCAAATAAATAAATAAAATCTTTAAAAAAAAAAAAAGATTGGTTTTAATCAGATATAGTAAGACACATAGACATGGAAATGACTGTCATAAAGGAAGATGTTTTTCTACTGACAGGTCCCTAGAGAAAAGAAGCATGGCGCCTCATGCAGGGCCACATGGGAAAGCACCAGGGTCAGTCAGGAAGCAAAAGAGTGTGGAGAAGCATGGGCAAAAGTCTTTACTGTGGCTTTTATGGGAGGGAATAAGTGAAACAAAGTAAACTGCTGAACAGGATTAGAATTGAATAGTTTGAATAATTATGGTGGGCTCTGGGCTAGAGGGGTATTCCCTAGTGGTCTGGTACCTGGCCCTGGGGTAATTAGGACAGAGAAATATTGTCTTCTCAACTGTTCAATAGAAGAGATAGTTGAGGGTTTAGGCTCTATTGGTTGGTTTGCATATAAAAGGTATGTTTGCAGGGGATTCATTTGCTATTTCTAGGAATTAATTAGCTAGCCCTGGGAGGGGTAATCTCTTCTCAGTCAGGGAAACCCCAGATTCCAGTGCATCAAGAGTACAGAAAATAAGAAAATAGAGTTAATACAGGAGCAGACATTCTTCCTGTCCCCAGTAATCTGGGGGCACTCTCCCCTCCCACATTTTGGTCAGTTCTTTCCCCAGCCTTGGGTAGTTTCCTCTTGGCACTCAAGGGCACACTGGAAACAAACTTTTTGCATATCTCCAGAACTCCTCCTCTGTGCAATTCTCTCCTCTTTGGTACTCTGCCTTACGGACTGTAGCAACTTTGGATCCCTTCCACTCTCAGATCCACCTCTACACTTAGAAAAACCACCTAGCTTTCCTTTGGATCCCCCTCTTTAAAGGAATAAGGAGAAAAATTATATGACTATTTCAAAAGATGCAGAAAAAATATTTCATAAAATTTATATTGATGTATGAGAAATATTCTTTTTTTTAAAAATTTTATTATGTTATGTTAGTTACCATACAATACATCATTGGTTTTTGATGTGGTGATCCACAATCCATTGTTTTCGTATAACACCCAGTGCTCCATGCAGTACATGCCCTCCTTAATACCCATCACGGGGCTAACCAATCCCCCCTCCCCCCTCCCCTCTAAAACCCTGTTGTTTCTCAGAGTCCATAGTCTCTCATGGTTCATCTCTCCCTCCAATTCCCGCCCCCCTATTTTTCCCTTCCTTCTCCTGGTGTCCTCCATGCTATTCCTTATGTTCCACAAATAAGTGAAACCATATGATAATTGACTTTCTCTGCTTGACTTATTTCACTTAGCATAATCTCCTCC
>NW_027813486.1:0-278 GCF_054177405.1 Leptonychotes weddellii | reverse complement strand
TGCGAGTTTTACTATTACATGCCGAGGCATTGGCCTGTTTTCCTTGATCTTGGGAGGGGTCCTCTCTGCCTCTAGGACTCGAATGTTTGTTTCATTCCCCAGATTAGGGAAGTTCTCAGCTATGATTTGCTCAAATATATCTTCTAGTCCTCTCTCTCTCTCCACCCCCTCAGGGATCCCAATAATTCTGACACTGGAACGTTTCATTTTGTCACGTATTTCTCTGATTCTATTTTCATGGATTCTCAGTTGTTTTTCCCTGGCCTCCTCTTTTTCCT
>NW_027813485.1:0-278 GCF_054177405.1 Leptonychotes weddellii | reverse complement strand
TTTTGAGTTAATTTTCGTATATGGTGTAAGATAAAGGTCCAACTTCATTCTTTTCCATGTGAATATTCAGTTTTCCCAGCACCATTTGTTCAGAGGACTGTCCTTTCCCCATTGAGTGGTCTTGGCATCTTTGCCAAACATCATTTGATCATATACACAAAGGTTTATTTCTGGGCTTTCTTTTTTTTTTTTTTAAAAGACTTTATTTATTTATTTGAGAGAGAGAGAATGAGAGAGAGCACATGAGAGGGGGGAGGGTCGGAGGGAGAAGCAGACTC
>NW_027813484.1:0-278 GCF_054177405.1 Leptonychotes weddellii | reverse complement strand
GCCTGGGTGGCTCAGTCGTTAAGCGTCTGCCTTCAGCTCAGGTCATGATCTCAGGGTCCTGGGATCGAGCCCCACATCAGGCTCCCTGCTCCGCAGGAGGCCTGCTTCTCCCTCTCCCACTCCCCCTGCTTGTGTTCCCTCTCTCGCTGTGTCTCTCTCTGTCAAATAAATAAATAAAATCTTTAAAAAAAAAAAAAAATTAAACCAGCTTTTCTCTTATTAACTTGTTACTTATGCCTTCTTTTAGTAGTTACCCTGAAAATTAAGACGTTCCTCCT
>NW_027813483.1:0-278 GCF_054177405.1 Leptonychotes weddellii | reverse complement strand
TAAAATTTATTCTCTGCCATGACTTCTGTTTTCAGAAATTATTTGTAACATTTTATCCTAATTGAAATACAGAATAACCCAAGTCTTTTTCTCTGTTGATTATTCCCCCAAAAGAGCTGTTTCATTTCTCAAACTCCCGGTGGGCAAGCATCATGATTTATGTACTCTCTGTATTTCTCATTCCTGAATTCTTTTTTTTAATTCTTATGTTAATCCCCATACATTACATCATTAGTTCTAGATGAAGTGTTCCATGATTCATTGTTCGTGCACAACAC
>NW_027813482.1:0-278 GCF_054177405.1 Leptonychotes weddellii | reverse complement strand
GCTCTGCTATTCTATGCTGTGTTGTGCTATGCTGTGCTGTGCTCAGTTAGGCTATTCTATGCTATGCTATTCTCAGCTCTGCTATTCTATGCTGTGCTGTGCTACGCTGTGCTGTGCTATGCTGTGCTAAGTTATGCTATTCTATGCTATGCTATTCTATGCTATGCTATGCTATGCTATGCTATGCTATGCTATGCTAAGTTATGCTATTCTGTGCTATGCTGTGCTATGCTGTGCTATGCTATGCTGTGCTAAGTTATGCTATTCTGTGCTATGCT
>NW_027813481.1:0-278 GCF_054177405.1 Leptonychotes weddellii | reverse complement strand
AATATTTATGAAAACAGGGAAAGAAGGGACTTGTATTAATGAAAAATCTTCTTGGCTATAAAATTCTCAGGTCACTGAGTAGATCTAAAAATAACTTGTGTTATAGAAATACAAAATAGATTTCCTCTCTCAATCTACTCCTACCAAACCTGATCTTAACCTACCACATTGACCTTGGACTATAATGTAAAACAAATATAAACTTAGGTTGTGTTTGAGATATTGTCCATTTGGGTCTTTATTATAATTTGCAATTCCTAAGGATTTTTTTTTTTTTT
>NW_027813480.1:0-278 GCF_054177405.1 Leptonychotes weddellii | reverse complement strand
TGGCGCTCAATCCCAGGAGCCTGGGATCATGACCTGAGCCGAAGGCAGACACTTAACAGACTGAGCCACCCGGGCGCCCCTCTGATCATTACTTGTTAAACGTGATAGGCCTCTGGTCTATTCAGATATTGTACACAAGTTAGTTTCATGAGAACTGGTTAAAATGTTTCTAGAAGTATATTTTATTTTAGTGTCTTACATATATAAAATTAGCTAATATAACCAAAGTCAAAAGAAATACAGTGAATTTCATTTGGACCCCTGTCTGTATTTCACAT
>NW_027813479.1:0-278 GCF_054177405.1 Leptonychotes weddellii | reverse complement strand
GTTAATATCATTATTAATATATCCCCAGACCTCCCTCACAGCCTGGGTGCTGGACAAGGAAGTTGAATCCTCTCTCCTATGTCTTTTGCCAAACTTAGGAAGAGAAGGAGGAAGGAAGTTAGGAGGAAGGACAGAAGATGAGACAGAACATACATTTTAAGTTTTGCAAGATAACGGATTCAGTGAAGATTTTTTTTTTATAGTGGGCTGACCATGAAATCTTCTTAGAAAGATAATGATTAAAAAAATTCAAGAAAGCAAGGCAGGCAGATCAAAAT
>NW_027813478.1:0-278 GCF_054177405.1 Leptonychotes weddellii | reverse complement strand
GCCACCTGGGGATGGGTTTGCTGATGGGCATTTCATGGTCTGGCACAAGGAAAAAGCAGATACAAACGCAACCCAAAGATCTAAGTTTCTGATGTGAAGCTGTGCATTAGGAAGCCTGGGTGGACATATGGTTACATCATTTTTAAATTTATAGTTGAGAGAAAACCCCAACAACACAATATTAAAGTTGTAAATACAGACACACATAAAGGAGGAAATTCACCTTGGAAAGCTTTTATTCTGGCATCAGTTCAAAGACATTAAATATATGGCAAAAT
>NW_027813477.1:0-278 GCF_054177405.1 Leptonychotes weddellii | reverse complement strand
GTTCCGATTTTGTGATCTGCGGCTCTATCACTTGCCAGAAGCGGCTGACGGAGGCCCCTCCCCCGCCGTCTACCCTCCTGAATATCGCCTCAGATTCACTTCTCCACACGTTCTACCTTCCAGAAAGTGGTCGCTTTTCTGTTCAGAGAGTTGTTGCTATTCTTTTCTTTGATCTCCTGTTGAGTTTGTAGGTGTTCAGAATGGTTTGATCCCTATCCAGCTGAATTCCTGAGAGGAGACGAAATCCAGGTCTCCTACTCCTCTGCCATCTTGCTCTG
>NW_027813476.1:0-2750 GCF_054177405.1 Leptonychotes weddellii | reverse complement strand
CGCCTTTCCTGAGGCTCTTCCTAGATGGAGTCAGCAGGATCTCAGTCTCCAAGGCAGAGAGGGCTTTGTCCTGAGGCCATTCCCCAAAGCCCTGTTCCACTGCCCCAGCCTACTGCCTTCCAGCCCCTTGCTCCGGCCGCTGCCCACCACATTTCGGAGTGATGAGTACAGGATGGGAGGCTCCTGTCAGCCACCCCCACAGAGCAGTTCTGGACCAATTTCCAGGACTGAGGTCATAGTAGATGTGCTTCCCTCTTCAGGCTGCTGGGACTTTGGCAAGTCAAGCTGAAGAAGAGGGACTGAAAGTTATACTGCCCCCTAGCCGTCACTTCTGCATGTTCTTGTCTACCCAAGAATACCCAAGTGTGAGGGCCAAGAGAGGGAGAACATCCACTTTAACTTCATTTGAATTTGCTCTGAAAGTGCATTGGGAAGAATGGAGACTGACACCTCAAACATAACAATGTGGGATCCATTTTCTCTATTTTTCCCAGGCTATGAGGGAGCCAGGTGGGTGCTCACCAGGGCTACCAGTATAGAAAGCTGCTTGATAGGGCTGAGATAAGAACGAAGAACATGAAACACTTGGTATTTCTAGCTCTCCATAGTAGCCCAGACCTCTGAGCCAGGGTAGATGTCGGAAACGTCAACCCGCAGGAGCCAGTCTCGAGAAAATCATCTGCCCCTAGAACAGTGGGCTCGGACCTGCAGGTGCCCCTCTGGCGTGGGATGAGGAACAACCTGACAGCGAGGGCAGTGGCAGGAGTGTCTTGATAAAGGTTAACTGCCACTAAAGCTTAGATTTGGCTTGTGTGTTGAAGAGGGTGCAAGAACTGTTTCTTCCAGAATAGACTTTGAATGTGGAGACTCAGGTACAGGGCAGAGTCTGATTTTCCTCGGTGGGTAAATAGCGCAGATGTTCACTGAGCTCTGACATTGAGCCTGGATGAGACTGGTCCCTACTCTATAATTCTGGGTGGCCACGGTCTGGGGAAACATCCAGGGAATGCACAGACATCTCAAGAAGCTCATGTTAAATGACTAGAGAAGTTCTCTTTGTGTCTCTGCTTCATTGCTACAGTCACCAACTCTCAGAGCTTTGCTGGCCATCTACAGGAGCCCTTCTAGATATTCCAAACTTCTGGGAATAGGTCATCTTCCCTAGGTTGCTGGGGGAGGGGAAGAGGAGGTAGTTGGGGGGGAAAGGGAAGGGAAGGGGATATAATAGCCTACAGGGAGTATCAGGATTTGGGGGAGACAATCTATATTCTGCACATGTCTGGCTCAGGAAAAATTTCCCAAGCTTTAACACATTGCAATGGGAACTTTATCAACGACTCAATCATTTCCTAAAGGCCCCGGATCACGTGAACTCACACATCACCCTCTGTTAGATAGGAAGGTCAAAAATTCTGTCATGCATACTACAGTTAGTGACTAGATCCAGGACCTCAGCAAGAGGGTAATAGAGAGCTTCAGTCGCAGAGGGAGGGAGGGGAAGATGTCGCCCCCTAATCTGGAGGCTCCTGGTTACTGCACATAAATCGCCATCAAGATTTCTATTGCTTGCCCTCCCAGTGTCTCATCCGTGTATGCCCGTGCTCCCTCTGACAATCTCTCTGCCTCTCCTTTTTTCACCCTTTCTTACTGGCCTTGCCTTTGCTTTGGCATTCAAAGACATCACTCTTCCCACCCAATCTTGATGGGGGGACGGGTAGAACTGGCTAAGATCCTTTATCTCTAACCAGCTGTGAAGGCTGCTGTTACCTCAACTACCTGTTCATCCTGGATTCACTGCCTTCTCCCTCCATCTGCATAGGGGCCATTTAACATCTTAAGTCTCTTATCATTTAGATAACATGCGTTATCTACTTACCTGAATGTACCGTTACATGAATTTCTTTTCCATTATGTGAAACTTCTTGGGGCATTTTTAATGTAGCAGATAGAGGTATGACACGGGAAACTATTGCATTGTTTCACAAAATTTATGTATTTGTGATGAGCAACCCACTCTGCCACCCCACTCCCATATGCCAAGACTAACACAACCACCTTTCTGACTCCTGATTCATTTGGGGATATAATAAAATTTACAACTCTTGCTATCTCTCTTCATACATAGGCAACAATGTAGAAATCCACTGTTTAAAATGGTAGCCTTCCAAAGCAGAGTAGTAGATCCAAAACTTCAGCTCAGACTTTTGCAACCAATCGTGGGCCTCGTTTTTATGTGCCTGAGCTTCTCATCGAAGTTTGAAACAAGAGGATGAATAAGGCGTTCCTTGTAAAACTGAGCATACTATTTTATTTATTTAAAGATTTTATTTATTTATTTTTAAGATATTTATTTATTTATTTTTTATTCTTATGTTAATCCCCATACATTACATCATTAGTTTTAGATGAAGTGTTCCATGATTCATTGTTTGTGCATAACACCCAGTGCTCCATGCAGAATGTGCCCTCCTCAATACCCACCACCAGGCTAACCCATCCTCCCACCCCCTCCCCTCTAGAACCCTCAGTTTGTTTTTCAGAGTCCATTGTCTCTCATGGTTCGTCTACCCCTCTGATTTCCCCCGCTTCATTCTTCCCCTCCCGCTACCTTCTTCTTCTTCTTTTTTTTTTCTTAACATATATTGCATTATTTGTTTCAGAGGTACAGATCTGAGATTCAACAGTCTTGCACAATTCACAGCGCTTACCAGAGCACATACCCTCCCCAGTGTCTATCACCCAGTCACCCC
>NW_027813475.1:0-278 GCF_054177405.1 Leptonychotes weddellii | reverse complement strand
ATACAATGCATCATTAGTTTTTGATGTAGTGATCCATGATTCATTGTTTTCGTATAACACCCAGTGCTCCAAGCAGTAGGTGCCCTCCTTAATACCCGTCACTGGGCTAACCCATCCCCCCAGCCCCCTCCCCTCTAAAACCCTCAGTTTGTTTCTCAGAGTCCGTAGTCTCTCATGGTTCATCTCTCCCTCCGATTTCGCCCCCTTCATTTTTCCCTTCCTTCTCCTAATGTTGCGTCTATAGCTCAAGCTCTGTCATAGGAATAGTTCCTGGGAGT
>NW_027813474.1:0-278 GCF_054177405.1 Leptonychotes weddellii | reverse complement strand
CCCTTCGGATCACTACATTTGTATCTTTGGGGTAAATACCCAGTAGTGCAATTGCTGGATCATATGGTAGCTCTATTTTCAACTTTTTGTTTAAAAGATTTTATTTATTTATTTGACAGAGAGAGACACAGCGAGAGAGGGCACACAAACAGGGAGAGTGGGAGAGGGAGAAGCAGGCCTCCCACAGAGCAGGGAGCCCAATGCGGGGCTAGATCCCGGGATCCTAGGATCATGACCTGAGCTGAAGGCAGACACCCAGTGACTGAGCCACCCAGGTG
>NW_027813473.1:0-278 GCF_054177405.1 Leptonychotes weddellii | reverse complement strand
GTTTTGAATCTGTCCATTCCAGCAAGCCTGGAGGCTTGGGAAGAATCCTAAGAATTTATCAGGGGAGCTAGGGTTAGCGGTTTTGGATTTGGGGGGAACCAATGTTCATGTTGTCATTAGAGAGTTGAAGCAGTAATCCCAGAATCTTAGGAGGCTAAATGAAACATTTTTACAGCCTGCAGGTTCCAGGAAGTCCCTTCAGCTCCCAAAGGAAGACATGGCTTATTATATGGGTCAAGGTGTTTAAGTATTACTGCAAAATCTGGCCTACACAGCAT
>NW_027813472.1:0-278 GCF_054177405.1 Leptonychotes weddellii | reverse complement strand
TCTCATTGCAAACAACTATAAAATGAATAAAATATGCAAAGCATTCCTTTTTAGATGTTGGATGATATGGAGTCCAGAACTATGATACTTGAGAGAAGTATAACACGTGGAGTGAGTTTCAAAATAACCCTGGCTTTGTTCCAGAGTCATCTTTTTTTTTTTTTAATTAGTAAAACCACTTCTCTTTTTTCACTGAGGAGCATTTCATGGCATCTAAACACTTCTTTGATAATATTCTTGGATGGTTTTACTATTTTAATTAAAAAATTCAGGGGGGG
>NW_027813471.1:0-278 GCF_054177405.1 Leptonychotes weddellii | reverse complement strand
TGTGGAATCTCCTCTCTTGCAGTGTCCTGTAAATAAAGATTAAATTCCACTCTTTTCTTTACTTCAAAAAAAAAAAAACAAAACATTCTTTTGAGTTGTTTCCGTAGCATTGGTGGTAGAATTGTGCTATTCCATGGAAAATATTTCCCATCTTTTCCACCTTCTAAATTGATACGGTTGTAAATGTAACTTTTGATTCACTGAACTTACAGTTTTATTTAAAAACATCAACAGCAATGTTACTTATTTTTCAGATATATGAGATCAGTCTTGGTGTT
>NW_027813470.1:0-278 GCF_054177405.1 Leptonychotes weddellii | reverse complement strand
CCCCCCTCACCTAACATTCTTTCCCTTCTTCCTCTGGTCATCTCTCTACCCTGGGCAGTGGAATCTGCCAATTTCAATTCACATCCGGGAGCGTGCTGACTGAAGTCTAGCCTGGAGCGTGGGTCATCTGGTAACTTTTATAAGAAGTGGACTTTTAGGGGGCTCTTGTATAGTCTTGTGCTTGTCATTGCAGACAAGAGGGCAAGTGTGGCTGCCTTTAGGAAACAGGAAAATTAATTCATAGAGCAGGTGGGATTAGGAGTCCATTTCTTGAATCT
>NW_027813469.1:0-278 GCF_054177405.1 Leptonychotes weddellii | reverse complement strand
ATATGCCCAGTTTTAAGTCCTCACATTAGAGGAAGCCCAAGCTACGATGTCCCCATCAGATATGAATGTTCCTTCCAGTCCAGATGCAAGTTATCTATCAGGGGTCATTTCTATGATAAGCAATGTTGCCTAGTAACATAATCGACATTTTATCTTTTTTAGGTTTCCAGGGAAACAGAACTAGGAAGTTAACCTCAGGTCAAATTGTGAAGCAGAGGAGGAAAGGAATTTGTTAACCCTTTGCTCACATTGTATTTTATTTTTTTCTTATCTAAGTT
>NW_027813468.1:0-278 GCF_054177405.1 Leptonychotes weddellii | reverse complement strand
TCTTTCGTATTCCTAGCGCCCCTTCCTGTTTCTCTTCCTTCCTATTCCTAGCGCACCCCTTCCTGTTTCTCTTCCTTCCTATTCCTAGTGCCCCTTCCTGTTTCTCTTCCTTCGTATTCCTCGCACCCCTTCCTATTTCTCCTCCTTAATATTCCTAGCGCGCCCCTTCCTGTTTCTCTTCCTTCGTATTCCTAGCGCACCTTCCTGTTTCTCTTCCTTCGTATTCCTAGCGCACCTTCCTGTTTCTCTTCCTTCGTATTCCTAGTGCCCCTTCCTGT
>NW_027813467.1:0-278 GCF_054177405.1 Leptonychotes weddellii | reverse complement strand
CCTCACCTCCACGGGCAGATGCAAGGAAAGGGATGCATGCAGGCCTGGAAAGAAGATGTGAATCCTTGCATAATTTTTCTTTGTCCCTATCATAATGATATATACACTTTATGAGATTTTATTGATCATATGATTTTTTTTAATGCTTTTTCTTTTTTTTTTTTTTTTAAAGATTTTATTTATTTATTTGACAGAGAGAGACACAGCGAGAGAGGGAACACAAGCAGGGGGAGTGGGAGAGGGAGAAGCAGGCTCCCCGCAGAGCAGGGAGCCCGATG
>NW_027813466.1:0-278 GCF_054177405.1 Leptonychotes weddellii | reverse complement strand
TTTTTAATATCAGCCACATATTCTACCATGGTGTTTTTAAGTAATCAACATCAATTTTGCTTAATTGATATTATTATAATATTATGTATAAATTAATAAGAATGCGTGATTAACCTCACTAACTGGTTTTCTGACTTCTTGTCCAGTTTTGAGAAACTCATAGAGGAAAAAAATCTTCATATTAAAACTTTTTTTTTTTAAGATTTATTTATTTATTTTGAGAGGAGGAGGGTAGAGGGAGAGGGAATCCTCAGGCAGGCTCCCCACTGAGCATGGAG
>NW_027813465.1:0-2750 GCF_054177405.1 Leptonychotes weddellii | reverse complement strand
TGAGCAACTTCTTCGACCGTGGTTTACAAATACAGTTATTCCTCAACGTTTTGTGCTGTTTACAATATAAAGGCTACAGGCTTGACACAAAGTTAAGTTGAACTACATTGTTAATTTTCTCTATTACTTTCTTGAGTCTAGACCGGGGGTTGGGTCAGATGGCAAATATCTTCAGCTCTGCCAGACACATATAATCTCTGTCGCATATTCTTTGTTTTGTTTTGTCTACCACCCTTTTCAACCTTCAAGCTCTGAACTATAGAATTTTCAGATTCCCACAATACAAATATTCCTCTGACGGCCTACTGCAAGCTACCGACCTGGAGTGTCTGAGTGCAGGGTTGAGAATGCTATTTCCAGCACATGGATCCAATAAATGTAAATAACCCCAAGAGCATAGGTCATGGTAGGAGAATTGGGAAGTAATGTGTTTTGAGACCTTGTTGTCAACAGTACTGATATCACTGTAAACTTGTATAATTAAACTTTTGATAATATCTGTTTAACAGCAAGCCCACAGAATTCCTGAAAATTTAACGTTGGGTTCTCATGAGCCGGCTCCAGCTCGGCACTAGTTTTACCTCTAAGTGGAGATGGGGGTGGGTAAGTTAGGCTTCTGGGTTGGTGGTCAGTGTTCAGTTTTGTCACCTGGGTTCCACTTAGGCACACCCCAAGGGGACTTCCAGTGAGTCAACAGCCTGTATCATCCCCTCCCTGTGAGTGTGGGCTTGACCGGTCATGTGCTTCTAAACAGTAACAGAATTTGGTGAAAAGGGTAGGATGTCCCTCCCTTGATGATGTCATGTCAAATGGGAAGGATGGTGGATGTCATGCCCATCATGCTCATGTTCCCGGGATGACTGGAGACAGACTCTCCTGCTGGCCTGGCAAGAGCAAACAGCCAAGTGAACAGCCCCCGGAGAGGGCCATGTGGCAGGGGACTGTGGGCAGCCTCCGGGACCTGAGGGTGGCCTCCAGCCAGCAGCCAGGAAGAAGCTGGGGCCCTCAGTCATGCAATCGTGAGAATATGCATCTGCCAGGGACCTGAATGAGCTTGAATGACTGGCACCTCGAGATGAGAAGAAAGCTCAGCCTATACCTGGATTATAGCCCCATGAGACCCTGAGTCAGACCCAGCTACAACTGAGCCCTTGCTCTTGCCCCACGGAAGTGGAGGTAAGTGCATTTTTTAAAGATCTTATTTCTTTATTTGACAGACAGAACAGCAGAGCACAGGCAGTGGGAGTGGCAGAGGAAGAGGGAAAAGCAGGCCCCATGCTGAGCCCAGAGCCCGATGTGGGGCGCGATCCCAGGACCCTGGGATCCTGACCCAAGCCAAAGGCAGTCGCTTAACCGACTGAGCCACCCAGGCGGCCTGGTAAGTGCATTTGTTAAGTTTCCAAATTTGTGGTCCTTTGCTACACTGCAGCAGAAAGTAAACACAGCGTTATTCGCGAGATTTATGTACCTTTCTGGGTGTGTGTTATATTTCGCAATTTTAAAAGGTTGGGGGAGGAAATGTACACAATACACAATAAAAATAGAAGGAAAGAACTGTACCCAGGTGTTGGCCAGAATGCTCTTGGACAGTGTGACTCTGAGGAAACTCACAGTGGGTTTCCTTTTTTTTTTTTTTTAATGCTTGATGGAGAATTTATTTTTTGTGAGTTTTTTTTTATTATTATGTTATGTTAGTCACCATACACTACTTCATTAGTTTTTGATGCAGTGTTCCATGATTCATTGTTTGATTATAACACCCACTGCTCATTGCAATACATGCCCTCCTTAATACCCATCACCGGGCTAACCCATCCCCACACTCCCCTTCCCCTCTGAAACCCTGTTTGTTTCCCAGAGTCATAGTCTCTCATGGTTCGTCACTGCCTCTGATCCCCACCCCTTCATTTTTCCCTTCCTTCTCCTAATGCCCTCCATGCTATTCCTTATGTTCCACATATAAGTGAAACCATATGATAATTGTCGTTCTCTGCTTGATTTATTTCACTTAGCATAATCCCCTCCACTTCCATCCATGTCGATGCAAATGGTGGCTATTCATCCTTTCTGATAGCTATTATTCCATTGTATATATGCACTACATCTTCTTGATTATTCTTCTGCTAAAGGGCATCTCGGCTCTTTCCACAGTTTGGCTATTGCAGACACTGCTGCTATGAACATTGGGGTGCTTGTGCCCCTTCTTTTCACTACATCTGTATCCTTGGGGTAAATACCCAGTAGTGCAATTGCTGGGTCATAGGGTAGCTCTATTTTTAATTTTTGAGGCACATCCACACTGTTTTCCAAAATGGCTGTACCAGCTTGCATTCCCACCAACAGTGTAAGAGGATCCCCCTTTCTCCACAACCTCTCCAACATTTGTTGTTTGTTGCCTTGTCATTTTTTGCCATTCTAACTGGTGTAAGGTGGTATCTCAATGTGGTTTTGATTTGAATTTCCCTGATGGCTAATGATGTTGAACATTTGTTCAGCTGTCTGTTAGACATTCATATGTCTTCTTTGGAGAAGTATCTGTTTATGTCTTATGCCCATTTGTTGACCGGGTTATTTGTTTTTGGGGTGTTGAGTTTCAGAAGTTCTTCATAGATCTTGGATACCAGCCCTTTATCTGTAATGTCCTTTGCAAATATCTTCTCCCATTCCATGGGTTGCCTCTTAGTTTTGTTGACTGTTTCCTTTGCTGTGCAGAAGTTTTTTATCTTGATGAAGCCCCAAATGTTCATTTT
>NW_027813464.1:0-278 GCF_054177405.1 Leptonychotes weddellii | reverse complement strand
TTACCCCATCTGTGGAATGGAGTGAGGACAGATTTTGTTCACTGCAGTTACAGGTGCAGAGTAGAAAGTTTCGTGCCCCCCCCCCCCCCCACGTCGTGGGAGGGCGTCCTAAACGTTCACAGTCTGGATAAACTTGGTTTGTTGGGATTGATCATGGAGTTTGGATGGTTTGGGATATTTTGTTCTGCCACGATTCAAGGAATTGGAAAGTATTGAGTGTTATGCATCTTGGTTTTAGTTTCACACGGTTACAGTCAGGTTTGTGATGGGAATGCTCG
>NW_027813463.1:0-278 GCF_054177405.1 Leptonychotes weddellii | reverse complement strand
ACTTCAGAATCTAATCTGTGTAAAACAGTAAGAAGTGGTGAAGCCCATAGTGATCAGAGAGGATGTGTCATAATCATAAAAAAAAAAAAATCACTGGCCTGGTCAAACAAACCAGAACCTTGGGCAATTTTTATGACCTTTAGCTCTAGACCTAATTTCCTGATTCATACTTACAAAACCACTTTCCTTTCCTCCCACAGTGAAATTTGTCTATCACATTATTAGGCGTAGAAGTGTTAGCTCCTTCACTTTTTAAATCCACATCTCCTTTTATTTGT
>NW_027813462.1:0-278 GCF_054177405.1 Leptonychotes weddellii | reverse complement strand
TCTATAGCACCCATGTCTCCTTTCCTAGGCCAGCACTGGTAGTAAATACTTGGGTAAGAACACCACCCCAGCCATCAGAGGTCCTAGAGAACATGGTGGGGATGCTGCAACGTTGGACTTCAAAGCCTGGCCACAGATTAGCAGACTGTCTCTGGAATGAGGTGAGAGAAACTTGCTTCAAACCATCCTGAAAGCAAAGAGAATAACTGACCCTCTAACTTTGGAATGCCAAGGGTGGAGCCACATTGTCCTCTCTCCCCATCCCTGTTCTTCCATCC
>NW_027813461.1:0-278 GCF_054177405.1 Leptonychotes weddellii | reverse complement strand
TGGAGTCCTTTGGGTTTTCCACATAAAGTATCATGTCATCTACGAAGAGAGAGAGTTTGACTTCTTATTTGCCAATTTGAATACCTTTTATTTATTTTTGTTGTCTGATTGCTGTTGCTAGAACTGTGTTGAACAATAGTGGCGAGAGTGGGCATCCTTGACGTGTTCCTGATCTTAAGGGAAAGGCTCTCAGCTTTTCCCCATTGAGGATGATACTCACTGTGGGTTTTTCATAGATGGATTTTGTGAACTTGAGGAATGTTCTCTCTATCCCTATA
>NW_027813460.1:0-278 GCF_054177405.1 Leptonychotes weddellii | reverse complement strand
TCTGTGACCCAGCGGGGGCAGTTTATCCTGCTGGGAAGGATGCTGGCACCCTGGGACCGGGGACCATTCACGCAACATTCTACAATGTCAGGTTCCTCATTTGTCACAAGCCACGAGCAGCACCGGCCTCGGGGCGCCATCGGGGGTCCCGCGAATCGATCGTTCTGGGGCCAGAGTTGGATCTGGTGCGGAATTGGGCAGATGCTGGTGTCTGGCGGGGAGCGGGGGCACGACCCAGAGCAGGGGTCTCCTGCTTCATTTCCCTGGGGTCTGGGCCC
>NW_027813459.1:0-278 GCF_054177405.1 Leptonychotes weddellii | reverse complement strand
TTTCTTCTCCTGCATTGCTTAGTCCTCTTTAGTAGGAAACAAAGAGAGAGTTGTAGATGTGTACGTATGCTCCTTCTCCAAAAAAAAAAAAAAGTCCAGAAAGCTTCTTCAGAGAGAAGGCCCACCATGAGCTGGGCCTGACGGTGGAGGGCCAGCAAGGAGAAGGGGGTGGGAGAGGAGGACGAGGAGCCGGCAGCGTGGGCGTGCAGGCGTGTGATGTGCTCCGAGGACAGGGTGGACGCCGGGAGGCGCAGGGAAAGGCACGAGCCAGGATCGGA
>NW_027813458.1:0-278 GCF_054177405.1 Leptonychotes weddellii | reverse complement strand
TCCTTCCACCCACCTCCTCTCTGGTACCCATAAGTTCTCTATATTTAGGAGTCTGTTCTTTGTCTTTTTTCCCTTGCTCACTTGTTCTGTTTCTTAAATCCCACATATGAGTGAAATCATATGGTATTTGTCTTTCACTGACTGACTTATTTCATTTAGCATTATTTCTAGACCCATCCATGTTGTTGCAAATGACAAGATTTCATTTTTTATGAGTAGTATTTACTAAATAATATTTCATTGTGTATATATACCATATCTTCTTTATCCATTCATCT
>NW_027813457.1:0-278 GCF_054177405.1 Leptonychotes weddellii | reverse complement strand
GAGAACTCGAGGGAAGAGGGTCAGGACGTACAGACCAGCACTGGGCAGTGGTGTGAGGAACCAGCACCCACTGGGAGCACACAGATGCACAAAGACACATCCAGCACCAGCTCTTCTTAGGGGGTATGTCTTAAGAGTAAAGATTCTCATCAATGTTTAAGAGTTCCCTTATTTTTATTGTATTACTTAAATATTTGTAACTTAAAATTAGGCATAAATAACATGGGTTTATAACTCCTACAACTGTAAAATCAAAACATTGACAGATTAAACAAAGT
>NW_027813456.1:0-278 GCF_054177405.1 Leptonychotes weddellii | reverse complement strand
GGGGCGCCTGGGTGGCTCAGTCATTAAGCGTCTGCCTTCAGCTCAGGTCATGATCCCAGGGTCCTGGGATTGAGCCCCGCATCGGGCTTCCTGCTCTGCAGGAAGCCTGCTTCTCCCTCTCCCACTCCCCCTGCTTGTGTTCTTGCTCTCGCTATCTCTCTCTGACAAAAAAATAAATAAAATCTTTAAAAAAAAAAAAAAAAAGGATGAAACCCTGTCATTTGCAATGATACGGATGGAGCTGGAGAGTATAATGCTAAGTGAAAGAAGTCAGTCAG
>NW_027813455.1:0-278 GCF_054177405.1 Leptonychotes weddellii | reverse complement strand
TTTCATCCCTGTCCTATGCCCTCTGGATCCCATTTCTCAGCCAGGGAGAGCAGAACGCATCGATGGCAATAATGCCTTCACTCGTTTCATTAACCTCATGAAAATTCATTAATATCTGCCTGACTAAGAAAGTGCCCTAGGGGGCGTCTGAGGGGCTCAGTCGTTAGGCGTCTGCCTTCGGCTCAGGTCTTGATCCCACCGTCCTGGGATCAAGCCCCACATCCAGCTCCCTGCTCAGCGGGGAGTCTGCCTCTCCCTCTGCCTGCTGCTCCCCCCTG
>NW_027813454.1:0-2750 GCF_054177405.1 Leptonychotes weddellii | reverse complement strand
TTAACCAAAATAAAGAGTCATATTGATAACAATATGTTAGTTGTAGGAGACCTCAATACGCCACTTTCAGCAATAGACAGATCATCTAAGCAGAAAATCAACAAAGAAACAAAAGCTTTGAATGACACACTGGACCAGATGGATCTCAGAGATGTATACAGAACAGTCCACCCTGAAACAACAGAATACTCATTCTTCTCGAGCGCACATGGAACTTTCTCCAGAATAGACCACATACTGGGTCACAAATCAGGTCTCAACTGATACCAAAAGACTGAGACTATTCCCTGCATAGTCTCAGATCATAATGCTTTAAAACGAACTCAATCACAAGAAAAAATTTGGAAGAAATTCAAACACTTGGAAGCTAAAGACCACTCTCCTCAAGAATGTTTGGGTCAACCAGGAAATCAAAGAACTTAAACAATTCATGGAAACCAATGAGAATGAAAACATATCAGTCCAAAACCTTTGGGATACTGCAAAGGCGGTCCTACGGGGGAAATACATAGCCATCCAAGCCTCACTCAAAAAAACAGAAAATCCCGAATTCAACAAGTAACTTTACAACTTAAAGAACTAGAGAAAAAGCAACATGATGCCGAAGCCACGCATTAGAAGAGAAATAATTAAGATTAGAGCAGAGATCAGTGAATTAGAAACCAGAAACACAGTAGATCAGATCAACGAAACTAGAAGCTGGTTCTTTGAAAGAATTAATAAGATCAATAAACCACTGGCCATACTTACCCAAAAGAAAAGAGAAAGGACACAAATTAATGAAATTATGAATGAAAGGGGAGAGATCACAACTAACACCAAGGAAATAGAAACAATTATTAGAAATTATTATCAGGTGCCTGGGTGGCTCGGTTGTTAAGCGTCTGCCTTCAGCTCAGGTCATGATCCTGGGGTCCTGGGATCGAGCCCCACATCAGGCTCCCTGCTCCGTGGGAGGCCTGCTTCTCCCTCTCCCACTTCCCCTACTTCTGTTCCCGCTCTCACTGCGTCTCTCTCTGTCAAATAAATAAATAAAATCTTAAAAAAATAATAAATTATTATCAACAACTATATGCCAATAAATTGAGCAACCTGGATGAAATGGATCCCTTCCTAGAAACCTATAAACTGCCAAGACTGAAAGAGGAAGAAACTGACATCCTGAATAGGCCAATAACCAGTAACGAAATTAAAGCAGTGATCAAAAACCTCCCAAAAAAAAACAAGAGTCCAGGGCCTGATAGATTCCCTGGGGAATTCTACCAAACATGCAAAGAAGAAAAAATACCTATTCTCCTGAAGCTGTTTCAAAAAATAGAAACAGAAGGAAATTACTCCAGACTCATTCTATGAGGCTAGCATTACCTTAATCCCCAAACCAGGCAAAGAACCCATCAAAAAGAATTTCAGACCAATATATCCCTGATGAATATGGATTCCAAAATCCTCAAAAAGATCCTAGCTAATAGGATCCAACAATACATTAAAAGGATCGTCCACCACGACCAAGTGGGATTTATCCCCGGGATGCAAGGGTGGTTCAACATTTGCAAATCAATGTGATAGAACACATTAATAAGAGGAGAGAAAAGAACCTTATGGCCCTCTCAATTGATGCAGAAAAGCATTTGACAAAATACAGCATCCTTTCCTGATTAAAACTCTTCAGAGTATAGGGATAGGGAACATTCCTCAAGTTCATAAAATCCATCTATGAAAAACCCACAGTGAATATCATCCTCAATGGGGAAAAGCTGAGAGCCTTTCCCTTAAGATCAGGAACACAACAATGATGCCCACTCTGGCCCCTATTGTTTAACATAGTACTAGAAGTCCTAGCAACAGCAATCAGACAACAAAAAGAAATAAAAGGTATTCAAAGTGGCAAAGAAGAAGTCAAACTCTCTCTCTTTGCAGATGACATGATACTTTATGTGGAAAACCCAGAAGACTTTACCCCCAAATTACTAGAACTCATACAGCAACTCAGTACTGTGGCAGGATACAAAATCAATGCTCAGAAATCAGTTGCTTTCTTATACACTAACAATGCAACTGCAGAAAGAGAAATTAGAGAAACAATTCCATTTACAGTAGCACTACAACCATAAGATACCTCACAATAAACCTAACCAAAGAGGTAAAGGATCTATACTCTAGGAACTACAGAACACTCATGAAAGAAATTGAAGAAGACACATCCTTCCTTCACAGGAAGAAACTGACAACCTGAATTGACAAACTGACAACCTGAATCTTCAGCTCAGGTCATGAGGAAGGTGGAAAAAACATTCCATGCTCATGGATCGGAAGAATAAAAAAGATGGAAAAACATTCCATGCTCATGGATCGGAAGAATAAACATTGTTAAAATGTCTATGCTACCCAGAGCAATCTATATCTTCAACGCCATCCCGATCAAAATTCCAATGATGTTTTTCAAAGTGCTGGAACAAACAATCCTAAAATTTGTATGGAATCAGAAAAGACCCTGAATCGCCAAGGAAATGTTGAAAAAGAAAAACAAAGCTGGGGGCATCATGTTGCCTGATTTCAAGCTATATTACAAAGCAGTTATCACCAAGACAGCATGGTACTGGCACAAAAACAGACATATAGACCAATGGAACAGAATAGAGAGCCCAGATATGGACCCTCAACTCTATGACTAAATAATCTTTGACAAAGCAGGAAAAAACATGCAATGGAAAAAAGACAATCTCTTCAATAAATGGTGCTGGGAAAATTGG
>NW_027813453.1:0-278 GCF_054177405.1 Leptonychotes weddellii | reverse complement strand
GGGCACACGGGCACAAGCCGGGGCCCGGCCTTTCCATCGCGCCCAGCCCTTCATCCCTCTGAGCCTCGAGTTCTTCCCGGGGGCATTCTGTTCAAGAACTCCCACCTCACAGGCCCCGGGGAGGACACAGCAAGGTTGGCATCTGGAAGGTGCCCAGCTCTCTGCTTCAGCAGGCGCTCGATGAACGTGGGTTGCTTCTCCCGCCGCTCAAAAGTCGCCTCTCTATTTGAGGCCCTGCTCTGTGTCGTGACGCGAGATGGCAGGCAGGCCTGGAATGG
>NW_027813452.1:0-278 GCF_054177405.1 Leptonychotes weddellii | reverse complement strand
TTCTAGAGGGGAGGGGGGTGGGAGGATGGGTTGGCCTGGTGGTGGGTATTGAGGAGGGCACGTTCTGCATGGAGCACTGGGTGTTGTGCACGAACAATGAATCATGGAACACTTCATCTAGAACTAATGATGTAATGTATGGGGATTAACATAAGAATAAAAAATAAATAAATAAATAAATAAAAAAACAAAAAAACCCAAAAAACAAAATGAAACCCAACCCATAGAAGCCGACTGGAGTGGCAGATGCCAGGGGCTAGGAGGTGGGGAAGTGGGGA
>NW_027813451.1:0-278 GCF_054177405.1 Leptonychotes weddellii | reverse complement strand
TTTAAATTTTGTATTTAAATTCAATTTAATTAACATACACTGTAGTATTAGTTTCAGAGGTAGAATTCAGTGATTCATCAGTTGTATATAACACCCAGTGCTCGTTACATCAATTGCCCTCCTTAACGCCCATCGCCCAGTTACCCCATTCCCCCAGCCACCTCCACTCCAGCAATGCTCAGTTTGTTCCCTGTAGTTAGGAGTCTCTTATGGTTTGCCTCCCTCTCTGTTTTTTTTTTTTTTTTTTTTAAGATTTTTATTTATTTTTTGACAGAGAG
>NW_027813450.1:0-278 GCF_054177405.1 Leptonychotes weddellii | reverse complement strand
TGGGAATTTGCTTTCTTTAGGCTGATTATTTTATTTTATTTTATTTTTAAAGATTTTATTTATTTATTAGAGAATGAGAGAGAGCAAGCACATGAGAGGGGGGAGGGTCAGAGGGAGAAGCAGACTCCCCGCCAAGCAGGGAGCCCGATGCGGGACTCGATCCCGGGACTCCAGGATCATGACCTGAGCGGAAGACAGTCGCTTAACCAACTGAGCCACCCAGGCGCCCTAGGCTGATTATTTTAATGATGAGGCTTTTAACCTTTTTTTGTGCCATG
>NW_027813449.1:0-278 GCF_054177405.1 Leptonychotes weddellii | reverse complement strand
AGGCTTCCCACTGAGCAGGGAGCCCAACATGGGGCTCAATCCCAGGACCCTGAAATTGTGACCTGAGCTGAAGGCAGACGCTTAATGACTGAGCCACCCAGGTGCCCCCCAAGTCTATTTTTTTAAATAAGAGGTGAACTGTAGAGTGACAAGCAAAATGACAGGACAGAATAACTGTTTTCTGAATGTTAACTTTCTTTCCCCTTGTCTGTTGGGGCAATGGCTCTGATGAGCTGTTCTAGTCTTCTCTCGGCCACTCTTGCTATGTTGACCTCTCT
>NW_027813448.1:0-278 GCF_054177405.1 Leptonychotes weddellii | reverse complement strand
TCTGCCTTCGGCTCAGGTCATGGTCCCAGGGTCCTGGGATCCAGCCCCGCATCAGGGTCCTGGGATCGAGCCCCGCATCGGGCTCCCTGCTCCGCGGGAAGCCTGCTTCTCCCTCTCCCACTCCCCCTGCTTGTGTTCCCTCTCTCGCTATGTCTCTCTCCGTCAAATAAATAAATAAAATCTTTAAAAAAAAAAAAAAACCTCACTGAGGAAATAATGATAAAGTTTTATAAATAAGGGTGGGAAAAATCAGGTGAAGAGTCCAAGAGGGAGACTCC
>NW_027813447.1:0-278 GCF_054177405.1 Leptonychotes weddellii | reverse complement strand
TAATATGCTCTGAAATACTGAAATATTATAAAAACATGTAAGCGTTTTACTTCATTAAAATGTATGATATTCTGTTATAGTGATGTGTTTTAGTTTTTTTTTTTTTTTTAAAGATTTTATTTATTTATTTGACAGAGAGAGACACAGCGAGAGAGGGAACACAAGCAGGGGGAGTGGGAGAGGGAGAAGCAGGCTTCCCACGGAGCAGGGAGCCCGATGTGGGGCTCAATCTCAGGACCCTGGGATCATGACCTGAGCTGAAGGCAGACGCTTAACGT
>NW_027813446.1:0-278 GCF_054177405.1 Leptonychotes weddellii | reverse complement strand
GTGATTGTTTGTGGAACAAATACTCGAATTCTCACTCTGGTCCCATAGAACCTAGGGGGACTCTTTATGGAAGTAACCGTTTAATGTTTACTAAGTGTACACCAAATCTTGTCGGGTTCTTCTAGATTGAGTTCTTCAAGGACAGTGACTATGGCTCCTTGCTCTTTGTATTCTCCATGTCCAGCATGGTGTGTAGAACGTGGTAGAGGCTCAGCAAGTTTTTTAATGAACAAAAAACAGAGAGACAGTAGCACCCACTTTGTAGGGTCTTACAACCT
>NW_027813445.1:0-278 GCF_054177405.1 Leptonychotes weddellii | reverse complement strand
TTTTTTTTTTTTTAAAGGAAGACCACTGTGGAGAAGTGTCATTTTTGCTGCATCATATCAAAGCTATATACTGTCAACATGACTGACTTATTACTGTTTAATTGTGATCACCTGACTAAGGTAGTGTTTGTCACTGTAATTTTTTTTTTCCTTTTACATTCCATACTATTTGAAAGAAAGTCAGTATGAGTAGACCACAAAGAGTAGGGAGTGACTCTCCACCTCTGTGAGGGAAGAGTATCTACATAAATTATTTGGAATTTTTCTGCATGAACAGT
>NW_027813444.1:0-278 GCF_054177405.1 Leptonychotes weddellii | reverse complement strand
CTGTGTCTTTCTATTTCCCTCTTCTGGACTTTCTTTCTTTTTTTTTTAAAGATTTTATTTATTTATTTGAGAGAGAGAATGAGAGAGAGAGAGCAGGAGAGGGAGGAGGGTCAGAGGGAGAAGCAGACTCCCTGCCGAGCAGGGAGCCTGATGTGGGACTCGATCCCGGGACTCCAGGATCATGACCTGAGCCGAAGGCAGTCGCTTAACCAACTGAGCCACCCGGGCGCCCTCTCTTCTGGACTTTCATATGAATAGAATCATATACTTTGTGGCCT
>NW_027813443.1:0-2750 GCF_054177405.1 Leptonychotes weddellii | reverse complement strand
GGAGCCCCGCGCAGCAGTGCGGCCGGGCTCAACCTCAAGCCTAATGCGGATTCTCATTCTTTCCTGATTCTTCCATTCAACAGAGTCATCGAGCACCTGCCCTGTACCAGCCACCTTGCTCAGCGCTAATGGTGCAGTCATGGCCAAGCTGAGAAGTCCCTGCCCTCACAGGGCTGACATTCTTATAGAAAAGAAAGCCAGTAAACAATGAACCAACCAAAGAAATAAGACTATTTCAGATGGTGATATAAGCACAATAAAGGCAACACAAAGGTGTGCTGGGTTTTCTGTTTCTTCCCCTGACCTCGATTCCATTCCTCTCCCCTTCCCCCACCCCCAGTCTTCTCTGGGCTCTCAGGGGCTGAGCCCTGTGACTGCGTCCCTGGGTTCCCATGCCGCCTGATTCTTGCTGGGCTCAGACAGCAGGAAACCTGGCAGGAATGAGAGCCGAAGGGAAGAGAGGTCCTGGGATTTCTTCTCTGCTCCCCTGTGCCTTGTCGCCTGGCCCCGGGTGCTGACAGCCTCCCATGGTTGCTGGTCGCTGTGTTCGCTTGTCCTTGTCATACCTCTTCACGTTCCCAGCTAAGCATGCCCTGCCTTTCCTCCCGGGCCCTTGACTGATACAGGCGGATGCTGTTGAAAGTGCTGGGAGACAGGGTAGCCCGGGAAGCAAGCCTGGGTTGTTCAAGAAACAGAAAGATGGTCAGTTTGGCTGGAATGTCCTGAGTGAGGGGGAGAGGGAGGGCAGATGAAGTCAGAGATGAAATTCGAAATAGTTACCAGCTGGCTAAGCACAGCCACCACCCAGTCAGAAGGGACCCCCAGCTATAAAGGACTGTTGCCCCTGGAGGACAAGTGCGCTGGGTGACCAGACCCATGGGCGGGGGTGCATCAGCCGGGGCCCAGCAGAACGACAGCGGCGCCCACCCGCTTTGTCATGTGAGAACAGTTTAATAAAGGGACTCTTTATGCAGATGTGCGCAGGGAAGTCACAGGCTGGTGGAGATCTCTAGGACCACAACAACCCCAGGCAAGAGGGCGAGAGGACACGGCATCCACCAGAAGAAGGTGGAGTTGGGTAGACAGAGGATTGCCTTGAAGGAAGCTGAGACACAGCCTCAGTGACCACATGGGGAACGTTCCAGTGAAACCCACACCCAAACTCTTCCCTGTCTCCACTCTCCCGCTGCGGACAGCTGCTGGCCACTGCCCACCCCCCGCCCCCGGGAGCCAGACAACATCCCCACAGGTCCTCCTCCTGAGACCTGGACAGGCTGGAGAGGAGGGAAGCCTGGATCTTAGGAGGCAAATGGAAAACGTACAGCCCTCTGATCACGGAGGACCTGGAAAATCACGGTAAGAGGTTTGGATTTCAGGCTAAGCACAGTGGAAAAATACCAGGAATAAGAGCAATAAAATATCACTTGGATCCTTTGTCTCCATCCACAGGGAAGTGATGGGACGGGCTCTGCCCTTGACAGCCCGGACCGAACGGCTTCCCCAAGCACTTTGCGATGGGGGTTGGGAGGAAGGAGGAAGTTAAGAGCATGTCCTGGGAACCAAGCCCCCTGGGCAGGCCTGTGGCAGACAAACCAGCTCAAGAATCCCAGGGACCTCCAGCCTGCAGGGGACAGACCCACACGTTCAGCACACGAGACCCTCCTGAACAGGATGGAATTTGGTCTCCCTAAGAAATCAGAGAGTGCCCAAGGCTTTCCTCCAGAGGCTCCTGCAGAAGGACTGAGGAGGTCTGAATGGGAGGCAGAAGCCCACCCCAGACACGCTTTGCCAGGTTGTGAAATGGGCGAGCCGGCCCTGGGAGCCTGCCCACATGCCTCTTTCTCCAACCATCATGAAGGTTAAGGCAGGGATGCAGAAGAAGGGAGTGAGCGCGCTGTGCGCTCTCTCTGCCCGAGTGATGGGGATACGAGACAGGGAAATAAATTGCCTAGACTTGGACTCAGAGACCCAGGGTTCGAATCCTAGCCTGCACATCACAGGTGCACAGAGACACTGCGGTGAGAGAGAGAAGACTCTAATGCTTGGGATAATGCTTCACGGGCTCACAGGCCACCTGCACGTGAGCCAGGCCCTGGCTCTGCATGTGTCCCTGACGTCCTCCTTCAAAGGACCAATAATCCGAGCTTATTTCATAGAAGAAGAAATAGGCTCAGAGGGACTGAGTCCCTCACCCCCACTCCTGCAGCTGGGTAGTGACAGAGACAGGAGGCAGCCCCAGCCTCTGTCTTACCGGCACCCTCTCCACCACCAGCACCTCCATCCGTAGGGAGAAGGATGGAGCCCCCAAGCCTGGGCTCCCTCTGCAGATGCTGGAGTCTCTATAAAGAGCCCAGCCCGATGCTCCTTTCCCAGCCTCACTAGGTAGGAGCTGGATCCTGCCTGATTCATTCCTTTAATCAGGGATGGAGTGGTGGCAGCGACTTCCAGAAGAACACTCCACACTCATATTCAAGTTAAGTCATTGCTTTAATATCCACAGGGCAGAGGCAGCTGCAGCTGGAGGTCTATGGGCTCTCCGCCGTCTCCGTGGTCTGTGTGCAAGGCACTGCCTACCACAGGGCCCTAGGGCAGTCCTGTCCCACCACCCCACGTCTGAGGATGGTCTCCCTCCTCTCTCATGGGGCCGCACCAAGGATGTAGCTGTGCCTGCAGGTGCTTCTCGGACACTTAGCTGTGTGGGCAAACCCCGAGTCCTAGGGGCACTTCTTTTTTTTTTTTTTTTTTTTTTT
>NW_027813442.1:0-278 GCF_054177405.1 Leptonychotes weddellii | reverse complement strand
TCCATAATAATTGCACCAGTTTATATTCCCGCTAACAGTGCACAAGGGTTCCCTTTTCTCCACATCCACACCAGCATTTGTTAGCTCTCGTCTTTTTGATGATGGCCATTTTAACAGGCATGAGGTGATTTCTTATTATGGTTTTAATTTGCATTTCCCTAATGACTAGTGATGTTGAGCATCTTTTTTTTTTTTTTTTAAGATTTTATTTATTTGACAGAGAGAGACATAGCAAGAGAGGGAACACAAGCAGGGAGAGTGGGAGAGGGAGAAGCAGG
>NW_027813441.1:0-278 GCF_054177405.1 Leptonychotes weddellii | reverse complement strand
GGATGGGTTAGCCTGGTGGTGGGTATTGAGGAGGGCATGTTCTGCATGGAGCACTGGGTGTTATGCACAAACAATGAATCATGGAACACTTCATCTAACACTAATGATGTAATGTATGGGGATTAACATAAGAATAAAAAAAAAAAAACCTCTGGAAGGGAACATGGAGAAAAGGGACCATAAAGAGAATAAGAATCGGGAGTATAAATAAATACTTACCAAATATTTACCAAATAAATACTAGATGGATCTACTGATAATCAGAGGGGCCAGGGAGG
>NW_027813440.1:0-278 GCF_054177405.1 Leptonychotes weddellii | reverse complement strand
GGGCGCCTGGGTGGCTAGGTTGGTTAAGCGACTGCCTTCGGCTCAGGTCATGATCTTGGAGTCCCGGGATCGAGTCCTGCATCAGGCTCCCCGCTCGGCGGGGAGTCTGCTTCTCCCTCTGACCCTCCCCCCTCTCATGTGCTCTCTCTCTCTCATTCTCTCTCTCAAATAAATAAATAAAATCTTAAAAAAAAAAAAAGCATCTGCCTTCAGCTCAGGTTATGATCTCAGGGTCCTAGGATTGAGCCCTGCATCGGGCTCCCTGCTCAGCAGGGAGC
>NW_027813439.1:0-278 GCF_054177405.1 Leptonychotes weddellii | reverse complement strand
CCACCTGCCCATTATCCTGGCGAAATAACGTTAACGTGGAACTCTGTCTCTGCTGCAGGACAGCCTGTAAGCCTCCCGGGGCATCTGCAGGGCAGAGGATGGGCAGTGGGCACAGAAAGTTCAAAGCCTACGCGGCCATAGCTTTTGGGAGCTGTCTGGTCGAGTAAGTCTTTGTTGTCCTAAAAGGTGTGACTGAGGATGTGCAGGGCTACCCAACCATTAAGAATGTGGACAGGACACAGGACTTCATAGGGATTTGGGGGCTTTGGAGGACTTTT
>NW_027813438.1:0-278 GCF_054177405.1 Leptonychotes weddellii | reverse complement strand
GCACTGGGTGTTATGCACAAACAATGAATCATGGAACACTACATCTAAAACTAATGATGTAATGTATGGGGATTAACATAAGAATAAAATAAAAAAAAATATTGCAGTTGCTGATTTGAAGATGACTGGAGAGGTCAAGAGCCAAGGAATGCAGGTGACCTCCAGAAGCTGGAAAAGCAGCCTTCCTTAGAGCCTCTAGAAGGCATGCAGCCTTGCTGACATGTTGGTTTTAGTCCAGAGAATCCCATTTCCAGCTTCTGACCTGTAAGATAAAGCTT
>NW_027813437.1:0-278 GCF_054177405.1 Leptonychotes weddellii | reverse complement strand
TTTTTTCTTAACATATATTGCATTATTTGTTTCAGAGGTATAGATCTGTGATTCAATAGTCTTGTACAATTCACAGCGCTCACCATAGCAGATACCCTCCCCAATGTCTATCACTCCGCCACCCCATCCCTCCAACCCCCCACCAATCCAGCAACCCTCAGTTTGTTTCCTGAGATTAAGAATTCCTCATATCAGTGAGATCATATGATACATGTCTTTCTCTGACTTATTTCGCTCAGCATAACACCCTCCAGTTCCATCCACGTCATTGCAAATGG
>NW_027813436.1:0-278 GCF_054177405.1 Leptonychotes weddellii | reverse complement strand
TTCCAGTTTGGATATCTTCTATTTCTTTTTCTTGCCTAAATGCTCTGACTAGGACTTCCAATATTATGCTGAATAAAACTGGTGAGATTAGGCCTCCTTGTCTTATTCCTGATCTTAGAGGAAAACCTTTTAGCTTTTCACTGTTGAGCATGATGTTAGCTGTGGGCTTGTCATGTATGACCTTTATTATGTTGAGGTATGTTCCCTTTTTACCCACTTTGCTGGGAATTTTTATCATAAATGGATGTTGACTTTTGTCAAATGCTTTTTCTGTATCT
>NW_027813435.1:0-278 GCF_054177405.1 Leptonychotes weddellii | reverse complement strand
TGGTGAACACCAGTTTACTCAATAATAAAATAGCCCATCTTTGCTGGTCTCTACCTTCTTTTAAGTAATCCTCGAACACTAAAGGTCCAAAGTGACAGGAAAGTAAGTCTTGGTCATTGTAACAAGAGAGCTGCTTTCAAGTGAAGCCAAATTTATGCCTTTTAAATGTAATATATTTTTATTCCATTGTATATATATACACCACATCTTCTTTATATTAAGGAATGAAATCTTGCCATTTGCAATGACGTGGATGGAAGTGGAGGGTATTATGCTGA
>NW_027813433.1:0-278 GCF_054177405.1 Leptonychotes weddellii | reverse complement strand
TCTCCAGAATGACAAAGGGGTCACCAACAAATAGCTCCAGAACCACCCAGGAGCATTGATAAGTGAGGAAGACCTAAATTGCAAAGAGCCTGGGAGCATGGAGTCACCTGGGGCCTTGTTTCAATGTGGATCTGGGTTAAGATCTGAGATTCTGCGTTTCTCTTGGTTGGGGTGCAGGCTGCTGGCCCACGGATCACACCTCAAGCCCTGGGGTGCTAGAGAACACGCAGGAGGGGTGGTCAGTGGAGATCAACCCTGGGAGAGTCTGGGGGCGGCTT
>NW_027813432.1:0-2751 GCF_054177405.1 Leptonychotes weddellii | reverse complement strand
GCATCTCTTTGTGTTGCTTGTCCTTCAGCATGCTGATTCAGCATATCTGGGAATATTGCTTAGGGAATGCATTATTTCTGGAAATATAGTCAGCATGGTCCAGAATGCTGATTCAGCAAACTTATGATGAGCTGTGTGGGGAAATGTGAGGATTTATTGCTGCTTTTAAGATGAGGGCCAAATCTTTGGGATGAGGTAAGGTCGATAGTTTGCTTGCTATTAGTCCATTTGCACGGTGTACTGGAGATATAAGGTATGATAGTTGAGATAAATGTAGTTATAAGCTCTAAAAGAAGCTACCTGGGAAGCAGGTTTCTTATTTTAACTATTAAATACGTTTTATGGCTTAGCTCTTTGTTGTTTTCAATTTCATGTTTAAATAAATCAGAAATTATATTATACTTCTTGGAAATGTGCATATTTCATATTTGACAGCCATTTACAGTCCTAAGTAACCCAACATACATTTTATGTTTCTGATAAAAGGATAGGAGGTTAATTTTACCAATGCCATATTCCCTCAGCAAAGTTGTAGCTATAATTTTGAACCATTAAACATAGAAAATATCTTAGAGATTATGATTTTGTGTGAATGTAATCTGTGGGAATTAAGGAAAAGACCAGTGTGTTCAAGAGAGGTTGAGAAAGCCATAAATAGGATTTGGGTTGGACTTTATGCTGTGTCTTTTGCACCGTATACAATTAATAAGAATTTTCAAATTTGGGCACCTGGGTGGCTCAGTTGGTTAAGCGACTGCCTTCAGCTCAGGTCATGATCCCAGGGTCCTGGGATCAAGCCCCGCATCGGGTTCCCTGCTCTGCGGGGAGCCTGCTTCTCCCTCTCCCACTCCCCCTGCTTGTGTTCCCTCTCTCGCTGTGTCTCTCTCTGTCAAACAAATAAATAAAATCTTAAAAAAAAAAAAAAAAGAATTTTCAAATTTAATTTCAAAAAAGAAAAAAAAAAATCTGGTGTTCCCAAAGTACAACTCACATTATCAAGAACTGCTTAAAAGCAAGTTAAATTAAAATGAAATTAACACCACTAAGAAATATAAACATACAACTGATGAATCACTGAACTCTACCTCTGAAACTAATAATACACTGTATGTTAATTATTTGAATTTAAATTTTAAAAATTTAATTTAATTTAAAAAAAAGAAAGATAAACAACCAAAAGATAGATGATATAGCACAGGGCATAGTAACTCAGACTACTACCAGATTTAAAACATGTTTAGGAGTCAAATTCAAACACTAGCTTTCCTTGATCAAAAATTAGAATAATTAAGAGTTGTGGAAAGACCAGAGACACCAAAACACACTGGATAGTCCTGCTTGGAAATTAGAAAACCTGCCAGAGACCTTAGCTGGATGAAATGATGAGCCATGAGTAAGAAAAGGTGAGAAGCTAAATAAGATATATTTTCAAGGACTATCTTGTAGAGCATTGTAAATTAACCCTAGTATGAAGAGCCTGAGGACCTATTTTAACTTTTTGAGTTGAGAAACTAAATGGTAAGTGGAAAGTTAGAAAGCTGATTTGAAGATTTGAAGATAAGATATGAAAATGAATGCTGGAGAAAACCTGAGAATTGTAAATGTTAGGCAAGAAGATTATTTGGAATCTAGTTTAGAGATGACCTTCAATGGTTTTGAGAAATGGGAAGAAAGTGAAGGGTAGCAGAATATCCCTCTTTGGCATAAGGATTATTCTGAGAAACTGCAGACATAGAAGAAACTATGAAAACAGAAGTGACCCTTTTGTAAGGGAACTTCACATTTACAAAGGAAATCTCCGTTTGTAAGCTTATCTCCTTCTCTGTACCAGGAAGAGAAGGATGACTCTAAATCATAAGAGATTCTCATCAATGACAAAGGCAGGACTTAAATCTGTGTAACAGCTTTAGCCTTATTTACCAAGCTTTTCCTGGTAACCTCCCATAACTGCCCCCGCCCCACCGCCACCATTTTCCTCTTGTCTTTAGCTGAAGTGGTGTTTAAATTATTGGCTTGGGCCATTCCAGGGAGTTGCTCCATTTCCCTCAGTACCTTCCATGTATGCATGAGGTGTATATATGTTAATAAACTCCGGTTTATTTTTCTCTTGTTAATCTGCCTTTTATTACAGGGGATCAAAGCCAAGAACTCAGAAAGGCAGAGAGAAAATGATTTTTCCTCCCCTACAAAAATTAAAAAAAAAAAAGAGTGATAATCCAATGTGAATAATTAAATTATGTTTTAGGAAAAACTATTCTCATAGTTGCAACTTTTATCCAAAGCATAATATGATCAATACCTTTATATATCCTCTGTTATCATATACTAACAAAGGGAGGAGCATTTCCAATTGTTTTGGGAGAGCTATGGATACAAATGCCACCCTTTCTTCCTATTGCCCAACTACTTAGAGAATCATCTAAACAGGTTTTTGCTTTTTTTTTTTATTATTATGTTAGGTTAATCACCATATATTACATCATTAGTTTTTGATGCAGTGTTCCATGATTCATTGTTTGCATATAACACCCAGTGCTCCAGGCAGAACGTGCCCTCCTTAATACCCATCACCAGGCTAATCCATCCCCCCACCCCCCTCCCCTCTAGAACCCTCAGTTTGTTTTTCAGAGTCCATAGTCTCTTATGGTTCATCCCCCCCTCCGATTTCTCCCCCTTCATTCTTCCCCTCCTACTATCTTCTTCCTTTTTTTTTTTTTGGAATTGTAAGAAAATTATTTTACTGAACATTCT
>NW_027813431.1:0-278 GCF_054177405.1 Leptonychotes weddellii | reverse complement strand
TGGAAGAAGCAGGCTTCCCACTGAGCAGGGAGCCCGATATGGGGCTTGATCCCAGGACGCTGGGATCATGACCTGAGCCAAAGGCAGATGCTTAACCGACTGAGCCACCCAGGCGCCCCTTTTTTTTTGTTTTAAAGATTTTATTTATTTTTGTGAGAGAGAGAGAAAGCATGAGCAGGGGGAGGGGCCAAGGGAGAAGCAGACTCCCCACTGAGTGGGGAGCCGGATGTGGGACTCGATCCCAGGACACTGGGATCATGGCCTGAGCTGGAGACAGA
>NW_027813430.1:0-278 GCF_054177405.1 Leptonychotes weddellii | reverse complement strand
TTTTTTTTTTTTTTAAGATTTTATTTTTATTTATTTGACAGAGACAGTGAGAGAGAGAACATAAGCAGGGGGAGTGGCAGGCAGAGGGAGAGGGAGAAGTAGGCTTTCCGCTAAGCAGAGAGCCTGATGTGGGGCTCGATTCGGGGCACAATGCGGGACTTGACCCCAGGACCCTGGGATCATGACCTGAGCTGAAGGTAGACGCTTAACAACTGAGCCACTCAGGTGCCCCGCCCATAGTGCTTCCTACTTAGTATTCATCCCGGAGATTCTTTGGT
>NW_027813429.1:0-278 GCF_054177405.1 Leptonychotes weddellii | reverse complement strand
AGGGAAGAGGACTGCAGAGAAAGAAAGGAGCAAAAGCAAAGGTGCTTCTCCCTCTCCCTCTGCCCCTCCCCCTGCTGTGCTCTCTCGCTTTCTCTGTCAAATAAATGAATAAAATCCTTAAAAAAACATTTAATCTTCATGACTTACATTCTAATTCGAAAACAATTTGTTCTCCTTTTGTGAAACCCTAATTAACAGCGTTCGACGTCTGACCGCTTTTCCACTATCCCCTCCTTGCTCTTCAAGGGTTAAACTAGTACAACACTTAATTACTCTCT
>NW_027813428.1:0-278 GCF_054177405.1 Leptonychotes weddellii | reverse complement strand
TTCTAAGGGACGGTGCTCTCTCTCCCCAAAGGGAAGCTTTTTGTTAATTCCAATTTAGCATCACATAACATTCTAGTACAAAAAAAAAAAAAAAGAAATAGGGGAAATGTATGGGTTATGTGTCCCCTTAAAGTGACATCTACGTGGCCTATCTGCCTCTTGGAAGAAAAATAGTCCTGCGTAAGTGAGCTACAGATATCTTTAAGCCCTTAACCCAATATTTGGGTTTAAAACCCATTGCTTACCGAAGCATGACATTCAAACAAGAATAAAGGTGC
>NW_027813427.1:0-278 GCF_054177405.1 Leptonychotes weddellii | reverse complement strand
GAGAACTCGAGGGAAGAGGGTCAGGACGTACAGACCAGCACTGGGCAGTGGTGTGAGGAACCAGCACCCACTGGGAGCCCACAGATGCACAAAGACACATCCAGCACCAGCTCTTCTTAGGGGGTATGTCTTAAGAGTAAAGATTCTCATCAATGTTTAAGAGTTCCCTTATTTTTATTGTATTACTTAAATATTTGTAACTTAAAATTAGGCATAAATAACATGGGTTTATAACTCCTACAACTGTAAAATCAAAACATTGACAGATTAAACAAAGT
>NW_027813426.1:0-278 GCF_054177405.1 Leptonychotes weddellii | reverse complement strand
TTCTTCTCCTGCATTGCTTAGTCCTCTTTAGTAGGAAACAAAGAGAGAGTTGTAGATGTGTACGTATGCTCCTTCTCCAAAAAAAAAAAAAAAGTCCAGAAAGCTTCTTCAGAGAGAAGGCCCACCATGAGCTGGGCCTGACGGTGGAGGGCCAGCAAGGAGAAGGGGGTGGGAGAGGAGGACGAGGAGCCGGCAGCGTGGGCGTGCAGGCGTGTGATGTGCTCCGAGGACAGGGTGGACGCCGGGAGGCGCAGGGAAAGGCACGAGCCAGGATCGGA
>NW_027813425.1:0-278 GCF_054177405.1 Leptonychotes weddellii | reverse complement strand
GCTTTGCTTTTCTTTTTCAACATTCCTCTGGCTATGCGGGGTCTTTTCTGGTTCCATACAAATTTTAGGATGATTTGTCCCATTTCTTTGAAAAAAGTGGATGGTATTTTGATGGGGATTGCATTGAATGTGTAGATTGCTCTAGGTAGCATTGACATCTTCACAATATTTGTTCTTCCAATCCATGAGCATGGCACGTTTTTCCATTTCTTTGTGTCTTCCTCAATTTCTTTCATGAGTATTTTATAGTTTTCTGAGTACAGATCCTTTGTCTCTTT
>NW_027813424.1:0-278 GCF_054177405.1 Leptonychotes weddellii | reverse complement strand
TTATCCAGAAATGTTAAGAAGACTGAATCAGGTTGGAGAGTTGAATCGTTCAGGACACAGCAAGTGAAGGCTCTGATGTCCTCCTCCACACTTGTGTTCTACAAGCTCTCTGGCTACCAAGAATGCCAAACAAGTTGAAGGACAAAGCTAGACTCAGGGGCACCTGGCTGGCTGTCGGTAGAGTATGTGACTCTTGATCCCAGGCCCCATGTTGGGCATAGGTATTACTTAAAAAAGATGCTAAATGCAACCGACAAAAAATTGTAGCCCAACTTCAC
>NW_027813423.1:0-278 GCF_054177405.1 Leptonychotes weddellii | reverse complement strand
TGCTCCCCCTGCTCATGCGCTCTCTCTCAGACAAATAAATAGATAAAATCTTTAAAAAAAAATTGACACTGGAAACTACAAGACATTGCTGATAGAAATTAAATGCCTGTGCTAAATATAGCATATCCATTTATATCTATCCACTGTCAATATACCATGGATTAGACGAGCCAACATTGTTAAGATGTCAATCTGTCTCGTCTCTTCAATAAATGGTGCCAGTAAAATTGGACAGTTATATACAGAAGAATGAAACTCGACCATTCTCTAACACCATA
>NW_027813422.1:0-278 GCF_054177405.1 Leptonychotes weddellii | reverse complement strand
TTAGAGTCATGAGACTGAGTCTCAAGTTGGGCTCTGGGCTGGGGGTGAAGCCTGCTTAAGATTCTCTCTGTGCACCCCTCCAGCCCCGCCCCACTCACTCACTCTCTCTAAAAAAAAAAAAAAAGAGATAGGGATGCTGGGTGGCTCAGTAGGTTAAGCGTCTGCCTTCAGCTCAGGTCATGATCCCAGGGTCCTGGGATCAACTCCCATATGGGGCTCCCTGCTCAGCGGGGAGCCTGCTTCTACCTCTGCCTGCCCCTCCCCCTGCTTGTGCTCTC
>NW_027813421.1:0-2751 GCF_054177405.1 Leptonychotes weddellii | reverse complement strand
TGTACAGATTACTTAAAAATAAAATCTTATAAAAAAAGATACATGCATGGTTTACCCCATCATCTTCAAATCTTCACTCAAATGTCACCTTCTCAGTCAATCATACACTGAATATCCCCATTTAAAACTGTGACCTTTCTCTCAAAACTCCCAATCCTCTTTATGCTGCTCCGTATTTCTCCCATCACTTTTGAACATACTCTAGTATTTCCTTATATACAATATCATGGTCTAGTTTCTGTTAGAACTAAAAATCCATGACAGCAGAGATTTATTTATTCTATCCCAGTATCTAAAAGAGGTCTGGAGAATATGCGGTGAAGCTAAAAGGTCCAAGGTTCTAATCATGGCTTGGTCTGTTCTAGTGTCCAGCCCCGATTCAGAAGCCCACCCAGAGTGGCCTCAGTACAAAAGACAGTGCTATCACCCAGGAAATTCCTAGGGACTTAGAAGCCCTGTGTTAGACATCAGGATCAAAGACCAAACTATAGAACCAAAGATGCACCCAATGCTCTTGTCACTTAGGGAATTACAAGAGTTTTAGCGCCTGGAACTGGAGGTAGAGACAAATATATATTTATTTTCTATTTTACACCTTTAAAATCAAATACTGGCCTTACATAATTAGATAATAGAGAGTAGGGTAAATTTTTTAACTTACTCCTTTAACATGTTCAAAGGTGACATTTTTCATCTGGACAGGATCTACTGCAGAATCAAGCCCCGTTGTTGTCCGGAAGCGGACTAAAGAAGAAAAAAAAGAAATGTTTATATATTTCATAGATTCATAAAATTCCAACCACCTTATTATTCAGAGGTAAGAAAGTAGAGAAAAAAATAATATATTTAAGTATTACATCCATAAATTCATAGTGAAGTAACAGAAACTACATCTTCTGGATTTCTAGACCATGTTCAAGGAATAAATGACCCACATTAAAATGACATCTTTATACCTTCCAATTAAAATGAAAAATTGGGGCACCTGGGTGGCTCAGTTGGTTAAGCGACTGCCTTCGGCTCAGGTCATGATCCCGGAGTCCCGGGATCGAGTCCCACATCGGGCTCCCTGCTCGGCAGGGAGCCTGCTTCTCCCTCTGACCCTCCCCCCTCTCATGTGCTCTCTCTCTCTCGTTCTCTCTGTCTCAAATAAAAAAAAAAAAATCTTTAAAATGAAAAATTATTTCCCTCTTCTATAATATCTAACAAGAGAAATTTACACCAATCATTCTCAAACTCCACCGTGCCTAAAAATCACTTGAGAAATGTAGTAATGCAAGTTCCCAGGCCATGGCCCAGAATTTCTGGTTGGTAGATTTAGGAAAAGGCCCAGGAGTTTGCAGTTAAAGATTTTATTTCTTTATTTGACAGAGAGATTGAAAGTACAAGCAGGGGGAGTGGTAGGCAGAGAGAGGGAGAAGCAGACTCCCTGCTGAGCAGGGAGCCCGATGCAGGGCTCGATCCCAGGACCCTGGGATCATGACCCGAGCCGAAGGCAGACGCTTAACCAACTGAGCCACCCAGGTGCCCCAGGAGTTTCCATTTTTAACAACCATTCTAAATTATCCTGATACAACTGGTCAGGGATGCACACCATGAAATACATCGCCTTAAACCTAGCATAAGAACTGGCACTGGCTTTTTTTTTTAAAAAAGGGTAAACCTTAAAAGAGATTATTTCACTTTTCATGTAGCCTCCTCCTCTAGCAACTGTTATTACTTGCCCTCAGATGATATATGTCAGTAATGACATCATTAAGAAAGTGAAAGTTTGGGGGCGCCTGGGTGGCTCAGTTGGTTAAGCGACTGCCTTCGGCTCAGGTCATGATCCTGGAGTCCCAGGATCGAGTCCCGCATCGGGCTCCCTGCTCGGCAGGGAGCCTGCTTCTGCCTCTGACCCTCCCCCCTCTCATGTGCTCTCTCTCTCTCATTCTCTCTGTCTCAAATAAAAAAAGAAAAAAAGAAAGTGAAAGTTTGGAAGGAGAGTAAAATACTTAGAATGAACTACAGAGAATTATTACAAAGCTTTCTTAAAATCTCTCCCCTTTGGTTAAACTTCCCTACTAAAAAGATATAAGTGAGTAAATAGAGCAATTTCTAATTTCCTCAGAAGACAAAAAATATTGTCTTTAAGACAGAAATTTAGATGCAAAAAGAATCAACAGGCAAAATATACAGTTTTGCTGAAAACACTTAGCATATCAAGAATATACAAGTTAGGGGTGCCTGGGTGGCTCAGTCGTTAAGCGTCTGCCTTCGGCGCAGGTCATGATCCCAGGGTCCTGGGATTGAGCCCCGCATCAGGCTCCCTGCTCGGTGGGAAGCCTGCTTCTCCCTCTCCCACTCCCCCTGATTGTGTTCCCTCTCTCGCCGTGTCTCCCTCTGTCAAATAAATAAATAAAATCTTAAAAAAAAAAACTTGGAAGAGCAAATGTAATATAGTAATTCTACAATGGACACTAATAGTTTTAGCCCACTAAATTGTTTATTCAAGGATCTACACAGATGGGCTTAATAAATAATGCAAATTAAATTTGTAGCCAAACCACTTGAAACTTATAAGAAATTATAAGGCAATGCACTTCATATTTTGATATATATTTTGCTTAATGTAAAAAATTAAGAAACATAAAATAATAAGCACAGCTAATCCCACCCCTCCAATATCACACAGTGTCCCTACACTGGTTCTGTTTTGAAAATAAGTAGACAAAAGAAGATGACTCTAGCTATATAAAGAATATTCTGGGG
>NW_027813420.1:0-13584 GCF_054177405.1 Leptonychotes weddellii | reverse complement strand
ACAAAGCAGGAAAAAATATGCAGTGGAAAAAAGACAGTCTCTTCAATAAATGGTTCTGGGAAAATTGGACAGCTATATACAGAAGAATGAAACTTGACCATTCTCTAACACCCTACAGAAAGATAAACTCAAAATGGATGAAAGATCTCAATGTGAGACAGGAATCCATCAAAATCCTAGAGAAGAACATAAGCAATAACCTCTTTGACATCGGCCACAGCAACTTCTTTCAAGATACATCTCCAAAGGCAAGTGAAACAAAAGCAAAAATGAACTTTTGGGACTTCATCAAGATAAAAGGCTTCTGCACAGCAAAGGAAACAGTCAACAAAACAAAGAGGCAACCCACAGAATGGGAGAAGATATTTGCAAATGACACTGCAGAAAAAGGGCTGATATCCAAGATCTATAAAGAACTTCTCAAACTCAACACCCAAAAAACAAATAATCAAGTCAAAAAATGGGCAGAAGACATGAACAGACACTTCTCCAAAGAAAACATACAAATGGCTAACAGACACATGAAAAAATGTCCATCATCATTAGCCATCAGGGAAATTCAAATCAAAACCACACTGAGATACCATCTTATACGAGTTAGAATGGCAAAAATTGACAAGGCAAGAAACAACAAATGGTAGAGAGGTTGTAGAGAAAGGGGAACTCTCTTATACTGTTGGTGGGAATGCAAGTTGGTACATCCACTTTGGAAAACAGTGTGGAGGTGCCTCAAAAAATTAAAAATAGAACTACCCTATGACCCAGCAATTGCACTCCTGGGTATTTACCCCAAAGACACAGATGTAGTGAAAAGAAGGGCCATATGCACCCCAATGTTCATAGCAGCAATGTCTGTAATAGCCAAACTGTGGAAAGAGCTGAGATGCCTTTCAACAGATGAATGGATAATGAAGTAGGGGAATTCAGAGGGCGAGATGAACCATGAGAGACTATTGACTCCGAGAAACAAACTGAGAGTTTAGAGGAGAGTGGGGTTGGGGGATGGATTAGCCCAGTGATGGGTATTAAGGAGGGCACGTACTGCATGGAGCCCTGGGTGTTATACAAAAACAATGAATCATAGAATACTACATCAAAAACTAACGATGTACTCTATGGTGACTAACATAACATAATAAAATTAAATTAAATTTTAAAAAAAGAGTATTATCAGAAGTTCATCTTGAAAACAGCTGGATGTTTGTATATGAATGTTTTATTTCCTTCTACAATGTCTAGATTTCTTAAAAAATTATAAACAAAGGAAAATTTCACCCCACCCACAATTTGAATAAATGAGAAAAAAAGCAGATGGTGGTGAGGAAAATCTAAGACTGAAACCATGGCATGGAAATGCAGGTTGCTTCACATTATGAGGAACGTATGGCTGCCTGCATCTTTTCCTGATATCTCTATGGAACTGAGGAACAGTAGAGACCCTTGTCTTCCTCCGTGTGCCACGCAAGGAGTTCCCTTCCACTTATGCACCATCTGGTATTGTCACTCCACAGGCCGTTGAATATTTGGAGAACAAAGGGATAGAGAAAAAAAATAATATTTCATTTTTAATGCACATGTATTCTGGGTGATTGAACTTGGTGCCCTTGATGATAGTAAGCTTTCTGTATTGAATTAAATCTAATAATTTTTATCATGTGTTTTCTTTTTATTTTGAAGAAAAGAAAGAATTCAGCAAACGTGTATCAGGTAGTAAAGAGAACAGGGAAGATACAATATCCTACTAAACTAGAGCAAAGCAATCAAATGTATTAGTGACTACTCACAACATAATAGACCTGTTAGATGGTATATTTTGCTTTTTTAAAATATGATAAAATGTGCATTATTTCCCCTATTGGGAAGAGAACCTCGGGGTCTAAAACTGTTAAATATGTGCCTAAGGTTAGAACACCAAGAAGTTGTAAAAGTGGGTTTCAAACTCAGTCTTATTTCAAAGCCACATTTTCCACTGTATCCCATTGACTTTAAGGTTAATATATGTTTGACTCACTAACCCACTGAACGAATGAATGAATGAATGAATGAAAAGTGAAAGAATTACTCACCTAGTAATATGAACATTATGCGTGGACAATTTTAGTGCTTGTCATTTTGAGTCACTACATGAAATGTTTAAACATAATTTTATCCTGGGCGCCTGGGTGGCTCAGATGGTTAAGCGTCTGCCTTCGGCTCAGGTCATGATCCCAGGGTCCTGGGATCGAGTCCCACATCGGGCTCCCGGCTCAGCGGGGAGCCTGCTTCTCCCTCTGACCCTCTCCCCTCTCATGCTGTTTCCCTCTCACTCGCTCTCTAAAAAAATAAATAAAATCTTAAAAAAAAAACAAAAAAACAAAAACAAACATAATTTTATCCTTATCATTTCCATCATATGATATGTTGGGCATATCTTAGATTTTTATATTACAGCCAGCCAGAATTACAAGACAAAATAAAGTGTCTCTGTCTGACCAGATTATGTTGCCACTAAGGACACCTACGCAAGAGAAAGAAGAGCCCAGAGCTTTAACCATGAAGACATGTAGGTCAACCAATATAATTGCTTCCTGGTCAGTTGTTATTTAAAAAAAAAAAAAAAAAAAAAGCTTGAAGGAAGAAAGTTCTTGACTGGATCTACTTCTTTACAATCACTGCAAGGGTTTGCAAGAAATAACTGACTTTCATAAAGATCACATTCATGTATCTTTAACACAAAGAGAGAGAAATAAATTGTTAATTTGTCAGGAATCCAAGATTTGACAGTTTTCCTACCATAGAATTAGAAGGACTGGATTATTCATAAATAATAACTAACATGAAGCATTTTATTACTAAATCTGATCTGAAGGTAGAGTTTAGTTTCTTCAAAAACTGAAAAGATAAATATGAATCAACATTGTCAGAAACCTAACAAAATTCCTTCCAAGTATGTTTTTATTGTTCATAAATAAAGTATTTTCAAAACTGCAATTGAAAAAATTATGTTTGGTCCAATATATTTTTATTAAAATATAAAACAAAAAATTTGCAAATCAAGGAGACTGGGAATGTTGACTTGGGAATAATTTTTTTTCTGTTCCTTAAAGTACTAATGGAAAGATTATTATATTCTCTGGTTTAATGTTAAGTATATATTCATATGTGTTATATAAGTACTTATAAATATATATAACATATACATATGCTAAGTTAAATTTTTATATATGTATATATATATATAAACATAGATATGTAGTTTGCTCTTCTGTGCAAAGATCTTTGTTAAACCTTAGTGTGAATTTCAAGATGTACATGAAAAAATTCATATCTTTGAGGTGCTGAATACCACATTATAGTATGATAAAATATCTATGTGTATTCATTTAGATATATGTATTAAATATAGATATATTGAATACACATATATAAATTGCTGATAGATATTATGTTATTGTGATCTGTGAATCAGGAAAAATATAATGTATAAAATAAGATGTATTATAAATTGGTTTCCAAAACTATCCTCAAGTTAATGCTAACTCATATTTGCATACATGATTTCTGAAACTAAATGTTTGGAAATATTAGTTACTAATTGAGAATTTTGCTTTAATCCCATTTTCTAATGGGGCATATCCAGAACAGGATTGATAACTACAATTCTTTAGCTAAACTATACTGCCTCCACTCCTAAGTCATCAATATTAGTATGAGTTATATGAATTAAGTTTTTGCTGTGATGATGCTGTATTTACAAACAACTCCATAATCTTCATGGCTACAACACTGTTATTCCTCATTCACAAATGTTTGGCGAAGTGACAAAGGTTTAACTTTTTTTAAACCTGAGCCTGAGTTCAAGTTTGCTCCGTGTGTAAAGGAATCACACTATCATACTATATACAAGTTCACATCTATGATTCAATGGAGACCATTCTTCTCTATGTGTTTACTGGTGGCTATTATATAACTGCTGAACAGCCATCTGGTATACTAAAAAAAAGCAAAAACAAAAACAAAACAGTAGAAACTTTTAGATATTCAAAACCATTGTTATCTGCTAAAACTTGATAGTCTAGCCTTTGGGAAAAAGAAAAAAATAATTCAAAAGTGAAAGCTGCATCCACCACCCTCCCTACCTGCACTTGACCTTTTTAATGTGTATCTGCATTTTCCATCCAGAGAATTGGTCCCTATGATGAATATAGAAGCCCTAGTAGAGACAGGGTTTCATACTTAATGTGCTATAAGCAAATATCTTGTCATTTGTAATTGGTAAAACACACTGTAAGGAGTGCTGTTTCAATTACTTTTGCAGGAAAAAAACTTCCAGTTCAGACACAAAGATAGACTTCAGTAGGATATTCTATACTACTCAGAAGAAGGCAGCTCTGATAACAGAGGATGCTCTCCCTGCTCCTGGAGAAAGATTTTGAGAATAGACTGCATGCCTCTAATACATTTTCTAGTTCAAAGAGCAAATTTACCTATAAAAACTGCCTTAGGAGTTAGAAAATAATTTACATACAATTTACTCCCCTATTTTCTCCATAGGATACTCAATTAAATTTGAATGTCAGATTTTATTTATTTATGTATTTATTTATTTATTATTACTCTTTATTTAAATTCAATTAACACATACTGTACTATTAGAATTGTTCTGCACATCAAAGGAAACAATCAACAAAAATAAAAAGCAACCTGTGGAATAGGAAAAAGAAAATATTGGCAAACCACATATCTGATAAGGGGTTAATATTTGATGTATATATAAAACCCTTACAACTCAATAGCAAAAAAACAAACAGACTAATTAAAAAATGGACAAAGAACTTGAATAGACATTTCTCCAAAGAAGACACAAGATGGCAAACAGGAACATAAGAAGCTCAAGGTCACTAATCATCAGGGGTATGCAAATCAAAACTTCATACCTATTAGGATGGTCGTTACAAAAAGAAAAAACAAAACAAAACAAAAAAGTGCTATTGAAGATGTAGAAAAATTGGAACCCTTGTACAGTGTTGGACACAGTGTAAAATGGTACAGCTGCAATGGAAAACAGTATGGAGATTCCTCAAAAAATTAAAAATGAAACAACTAAATGATCCAGCACTCTCCCTTCTGGGTATATATTCAAAAGGATTAAAACGAGGATCTCGAAGAGGTATCTGTACCCCATGTTCACTGCTGCATCATTCATAATAGCCAAGATACAGAAACAACCTAAACGTCTACCAACACATGAATGGATAAATAAAACATATATACATACAGTGGAATATTATTCGGCCTTAAAAAGGTGGTAACTCTATCATTTGCAACAACATGGATGGACAGGGAGGACATTATGCTGAGTGAAATAAGCCAGGTACAGGAACATGGATGCTGCATGATTTCACTTACATGAGCCATCTAGGACAGTCAGATTCATCAAACAGAGTGGAATGGTGGTTGCCAGGGGCTGGAGATGGGGATATGCTGTTCAACTGGTATCAAGTTTCAGTTATGCAAGTTCCAGAGCGCTACTGCATAACACAGCATGTACAATTCATGCTTAATATTAAACATTAAATATTTAAATATTTATTTAATATTCACTTATAAATATTGAATGTTCATTTTGAGGGTAGATCTTATGTTAAGTATTCTTATCACAATAAAAAAGACAAAAAACAGGCTGAAAAATTGTGCTTACTAAGCCATCAGTACTTAACCCGAAAATAAACCAACACAAACTATATTAAAATAAAATGGAAATAAAGTCACCAACATGTTTATTATGATGCTATTTGGTGAAGAGAACTTAGGAATTCCTTTTTCCTATAAATTTTTTTTCTATATTTTAATATGTTTTCATTGTTAATAAGCATTTATTACATTTATGATATCAAAATATTTATGAATAAAAGCATGTTCAAGCACAGATTTGTGAAATTTTAAATGATAAACTAAATGATATAGACCCTACTTAGTTATATTAAGAAAAATAAACACTCAGAAGTAGTATTTGTGCTTTAACTGAAATTCCTCTATTTTCCCTGGCAATGCCCCCTAGGCTGGACTATAGGAGTGATGCGGGGTCGCCTGGCTTCTTAGCTCTACAATGTCTTCCCAGCCCTATGAAGATTCCACCTTGGTCTCTTTCCCTAGCTTCTCTTCCTCTGCTTTATCTTCTAGCAATGGCATCCTCCAATCATGTCTCATCCTCTGTTTGCTTCACTTTTACCAGCCTCTTTGGAGGTCACTTCCACTTCCATGTTAAAACTGATGCTGAGGATACTAGTTGTCCTATGTCTAGCACACTGAGAATGTAATGTTTTAGTTCTTTGGCATGTGATACCAGGATCTTTCAAGTGGGTGTCTCAAAAATCCTAAATTAGCTGCATGCATTTCACACCTGGCTTTGGGCAGGACCTAGAATACTCTGAATCACAGTATTAGAACATATAACAGGCATTCCATGGGACCCAATAAAGGAATTATTGAGCAATTATTCATCATACATTTGAATTAACTGAAAAGTGACAAAAAGAAAAGAAAATATAATTTTGCTTTGGTATGTCACAATTAATTCTCCTTTTCCATTCACACAACTGAAACATTTACAGATTTTTTTTTACACTAATAGAGATATGTTTCACATGTCACTGAATCGTATTCTAATCTAGATGACCTTTTCACAGGCTCTTTCTGAAAATAGCTTTATTGCTTGACCATCAAGGCTCTTCATTCACTTGGTGAGATTAACCCTGAATTGCATCTCTATTTTGAAGAGAATTAATTTACTGAATATTTACTGTGTGTCAGACTCATAGGATGGAGACAATATTGTGAATAAGAAAGAACTGGCCACTGCCTCAGGTTTTACATTTCAGTTGTATGTATTTCTGGACTGTTATATTTTTGAAATAAGTTCTTAAAAACACACTAACACAATTGCCAAACACATACCTAGGATAATATGGGCAATGAATAATTTCAGAATCCCACAGAAATTCTATCTAAAGATCTAATCTAGGAAAAAATCTCCTTATCATGGAAAAACTTACAGAAAAATCACTAAATTATTATACTTCCATTTCAAACTTTAATCAAATAGCTTTATATGCACAACATCATACCATGTACAGTCAAAACCGAAGATTAATAATTATCTGCTTGAATCTCATAATGAGACTTTTTTTATTTTCTACAAAAACCTCAATCTCAAATTTTCACCTTTTTTTCACCTGGAATAAAAACATCTGTAGTAAGGGCACGTTCTGCATGGAGCACTGGGTGTTATGCACAAACAATGAATCATGGAACACTTCATCTAAAACTAATGATGTAATGTATGGGGATTAACATAAGAATAAAAAACAAACAAACAAATGAAAAACATCTGTAGTAAAAGCAAAAGAATGACCATCTTCTCTCACTCATACACACACACACCCATCTACATATAAAATTTCTATTTATCATAATTATAATAAAGAGTTAGAGTTAAATTAATTTTCTGTAAAGAGTCAACTATAAAACTAATTTTGTTTCAAATCCTCTGGTTGAAAGTGTTTATTAAATAAACCAATATAAATGGAACTAATAAATATTTATTTAATATTAATTATATTAATATATTAATAATTTACTTTCTGCTGAACTCCTCAAGCCACATGCAGAATCTGTGAAGGGTTGTTGCAGAATTTTTCATTTTCTGTTGACTCATCTTTATTATATTTACCCAGAAGTGAGTGCTGCACAAATTTCAACTCTGTTCAAAGGCAGCAGAATGGGCTTATTAAACACTGACATAAATTTTTAGAATTCTAAAACCTGTTTGTTTGTATTTTTAAAAGCTCTAGGCTTAGTGTTAAGCTGAGGCTTACCAAGCCTGGCATGTTCTGACAGCTCATATGCAGTCCGTAATGAAATAACAAAGAATCTGACTCTCAAAAGAAGGCTGATGAGAATGTTTTCATTTCCTGAAGCTGTTAAAAAAAAACAAAAAAAAAACTTATACCGTCCAGGTTAATTTATTTTAAATACAGACTACTTCTATCTTGGTTCCAAATGCTAATTTGCATATAGTCTTTGTTTTTAGGCAGATACAAGAAAAACATGCTTTCCCACCTTCTCACCAGACTTGTTTTAGAATACTATTTTTTTTTTCCTTTTGAGAGGCTAGGCCATATAGTTTTATAAAGTAAACAATGAGAAAAGAGTCCAGACTTTTATTCTTGGCCCTAAAACTGACTCATGGTATCCTCTCAGAGACCTTATTTCTCCTGGAAGCATCTTATCCCGAGAAACAGCCATTAGGAGAGGCGTGCCGTTCTCTGTTCCGGGAGATGGCCCTGGCCCACCTTCAGAAAAACAGTCTTCCCTTACGGCTCTGGCTCCTTAAGACAGAGCACGGAGAAGCTGCTTGTACTGCTCGACTGTCCTACTTCAGGACTACTTCTTACAGTGATTAGACCCACAAAACATCATTTTAAAAATATGGAGTTGTTGGTGTGAATGAGGCATTAAAAATATAATTATGGCAAAATAGCGAGAAGTAGATAAATGAGAAAAGTGTTTTATCTTTGTATACCCAGCCCCTAGTCAAAGCTTACAGCAGTGAATTGTTTTTCAACAAAGAAAAACAAACTAATAAAATCAAGAAGAGAAATTATTTTAGAAAGAAGATAATATTTGATAACAAATTATTATGCACACATTGTTTTACATATTTCATCCAAAATTGTCTTTTAACACATAATAGCCATCATTTTTAAAATTTAAATGCTAGGTAAATTGGGACAGAAACAAAATATATAGACAGACAGACACACAAACATATGCAATTTTTTGTAATCAAAAAAACTACAAAATGATGGTGTAAACTTTTCAACTAGATCTTTTTGATAGAGGAGAGCATATTCTTTCTCATCTACTACATTATTTACATCAATAAATAGACAAAGGGATTATGAAAATTTAGTTATTTTTTAACTTTCAAAACTTCTTTGCATTTCTGATGATACCCTTCATAATCCGTAAGCTGTGAAAACTTCAAATTGCCCAGAAAACAAGAAGTTATGTATTTATCCAATAGTTGGAGCCTCTACCATTGGATTGTACACCCCACTTGGACCCACACATCCCCACCATACCAATGCCATATTACTCCACTTAAATTTCAAATTTCTAGCTTACTGCTGATAAATGTATACACAGCAGTACTGACTCATTCCAAGTGGGAGGAGGTAAGAAGACCATGAGATGTAGAAAGAAAAAGCATGAGAGGCTGAATTCTAAAATTGTTAATTTCTAAACACTGAGATACAGGTGTCTCATGGCCCACACAAGTTTGCAGATCTACTGTGGCAGCAAGAGGAACGCCTATGAGCTAAGGTGACTCTTCAGCAATTGCCTTAAATCTTTATCTTTTGTAAGTAATCTCTACACCCAACATGGGGCTCAAACTTACAACCCTGAGATCAAGAGCCACATGCTCTACAAACTGAGCCAGCCACGCGTCCCCCTTAATATTGTTGCAATCAGAATTTCATCATGAACCTAAGTTCCACTCTGTGCAACACAATCCATGTCTTCACCCATCAAAAGAAATGAGAGACAGACGAGAAGGGTTTATAAGATAAAAATATTAGGACTGGTTTTAAGCAAAAACCAACATAATGAGCTATGGAAGGGTTTTGGTTTCAGATTAGAAAGGACCAACCAAATCAAACATTTTGAGGAGACTTTGGAGAAAACAGTGATTGGACTGTTCAGTTATACAAGGTGTAGTTGTATAGAGGTAAGCACACTTGCATTAACCCAGAACCTAAGTCACCTCCCAGTTCTATAACACTGGCCAAGCCACATCCTAGTGTTAACTTCTTATTTGAGAAGTGGGAGATTGATTTAGGTGACCTGAAAAACCTCTAGCAACACTGGATTTTTCATATTTAATATGAGGTCAAAAAGGGTCGGAAAGGCAAAATTAGAATGTGTAATGGCCGGGCGCCTGGGTGGCTCAGTTGGTTAAGCGACTGCCTTCGGCTCGGGTCATGATCCTGGAGACCCAGGATCGAGTCCCGCATCGGGCTTCCTGCTCGGCAGGGAGTCTGCTTCTGCCTCTGACCCTCCCCCCTCTCATGTGCTCTCTCTCTCTCATTCTCTCATTCTCTCTGTCTCAAATAAATAAATAAAATCTTAAAAAAAAAAAAAAGAATGTGTAATGGCCACACAAATGTCAGAATCATTATAATTAAAACAGATAATTTGGAATGCTAATTTGTCTTAGTGACAATTTAGAAGTTTTGGTTGGAAAAACGAAGAGAGAGAGAGATATTACAATAAGGACACAGTGTGCTTCCCTTGAAATATACAGACCATAGGAGAGCCTAGGTGAATTTAGTATGGCATCATGAGAGAACAACAAATTTTTTTAGTGGGGGGAGGGGCAGAGGGAGAAGCAGACTCCCTGCTGAGCAGGGAGCTGGACTTGGAACTCAATCCCAGGACCGTGAGATCATGACCTGAGCTGGAGGCAGACACTTAACTGACTGAGCCACCCAGGCACCCCGAGAACAGTTTAAATCATTTTTGACAAAAGACATGCATCTGACATTGAAACAATATTGTTGGAAGTGCCACCCATAGTGTGATTATACTAGAAGTGAGTCTAAAGACCACTTGTTTATAAAACAAGTAGACATATTTCAAGATTTTAAAAAACACACAAAAATAAATATATAAATCATGTAGCAGTTAGACAGGGTTTGCATGTACCCACTTGGATTGGTGAATTTATTGTTCAATCAACTCAAACATCTGAATACCTAGAACAAGAATTATACCAACCTAGATTAAGTATATGGTCACAGAGCTCATTGAAATTTATACGCAATTACCAACCTTCAAGGAAGCCCACTCTAATGGGAAACATAAGGTACATGTTTTAAATTAAAACAATAAAATCTAAAAATAATAATAAAAGTAAATAATAGTAAAGATGTCATAGGACCTTTTGGTACTGACTTCTTGAACTTCATGCTAAGTGCTTACATGGCCTTTTGGAGAGAGGGAATATGGCCCACAGGCCACAGACAATGGTTGTGGCCTTAGGAAGTGGATAATCAGTGCTCTGCACAGGTCCCCTTGTTGGCTCCAGGTGTGTTCCTCCCCAAGCAGCCAGAAACCAAGTCTTTGATGGACACTCAACTCAAACTGCTGGATCCCACCTACCTGGACACAGGAGAGCTGGGGGTGGTTCCCCTCGTAGGCTTTACCAATGCTTTAGAGATGCAGAAACATCACATTCCATTTGCCTTCCTAATGATTTGAACAACTGGGAAGTATCACCTACATAGTTAGGAGTTCTCGCCAGGATTAAGCCAATTATTCGCTCTGCACAGTGTGTAATATTATATCCTTATTTGGCTGTTCACTGCTTCTCTGACCCACTTCCTCACATCCCTACTGGTTTTACCTGGGAAATCTTCCTAATAATTTACTTTCACAAGAAATTTTGTCGTAGGGTTTCCTTCTGGGGACCCAAACCTATGATACCTTCACAATATCCATTTTTTTAGGGGGAGAAGAACAGGGGAGAACACGCACAACTGACAACTATAATTGACTGCTCCTGTTAGCTGGATGTGGCCAGGTGACAAGGTTCCAGTACATGATACCTTGGTGGATATTTGAGGGAAAGGCCTAGTTTCCCAATATATTGATTGTTCCTTTCTCCATAAAGCATCCTTTTTTTCCTGCCTGGTGTATTTGCAGGGGCCAGAGGCAGAACAGCTAAGAGGTGATCGTGAAGACCAAAGGAACCCGTAGAGGATCACAGAGCAGAAGGCAAGAGGAGCACGGTCCAGTGTTCAGTGCCACTGAGGACTCTGGATGGCCACTGCCTCACATCTAGACAGCCAACATCCAGACGCCTGAGCAGGGAGCCAGACTTGGGACTCGATCCCAGGACCCTGAGATCATGACCTGAGCCGAGGGCAGACGCTTAACTGACTGAGCCTCAGTCAGAAATATGACTCTTTTTTAAAGTTGTGGACCATTCTATTTCCAAGGAAGTGAATGCAATCTCTCATTGATACCATGCTGATGGAAACAGAGAACTTCAGGACGTTTTTTGTGGGTTTTTTTTTTAATGGATGAACATGATTTGCAGTTTTTTCAATAGCGGATGAAAGGCCCAACTCCCTTGACATGGGCTAGGTTAGGACCACGCTGAAGTAACCCTCAGGAAATTTGCTTGAAGTTGCAGCCTAGCATGGCTTCCAGGCCCCTCTTGAACAACTCCCCTTAATTTAGCAACAGAGGTCTTTTCCGCCCCTGAAAACCATCAATCAAAGTCAGAATGCCTAGAAATGAATCTCAGCCTAGCACCATACTAGGTGATTGACCTTGAGCAACTGTGCTAGGTTTTACCAACTGCAAATGGTATAAAACATCACCTACCACAAAGGTCAGTTGTGCAGGGGCACCTGGATGCCTCAGTTGTTAAGCGTCTGCCTTCGGCTCAGGTCATGATCCCAGGGTCCTGGGATCGAGCCCCGTGTTGGGCTCCCTGCTTCACAGGAAGCCTGCTTCTCCCTCTTCCACTCCCCCTGTTTGTGTTCCCTCTCTCGCTGTGTCTCTCTCTGTCATATAAATAAATAAAATCTTTATTAAAAAAAAAAAAGGTCAGTTGTGTGGGTTAAATGTAAAGTACTTAGACTATGTTTGGCCCATGGTGTTAATTTTACAAGAAACTAAGCTCATTAATTTGAATTTCCTTCAATTCAGGATTCGGATTAGAACAAAAAGAGAGGGTTTTTTGTATGTAATGAGAAACTATTTCCAGGGAAATTTTAAGCCTATAGGATGTCATAAATTTTGAATCCTTACATCAAATTGCAAATATTCCAGTGAAAAGCGATATTTTAGAAGACATGCACTGACAGCTAGTGGGCAGTAGGGTCCTGGCGATGGGAAGGGGGCTTCACTGTCACCAGGAGATCAGCGATACTCAAGGGCAGACAGTACGTACACAAAGCTAGGCGGGTTAGGCAGCTTCGTTGAGAACATCTCATCTGCAAATTGATATCTGGAGTATATTTTGAACTTCCACATATGCAATCCTTGGCCATTTGTTAGTGGCAGTACTTTTGCTTACGTTGGCCCAATTGTAGAATTGCTTTGTCACCACTTATTTCATCCATAGTTCCACTGAGTCCAGCACTAGAGTAATAGGAAATCTTTCTGCAATAAAGATGCTGCCACTGGCCCTTTTTAAATAATAGTTCCCTAAATACAACTCTTTTATTTTTGCTTCATTATGCAGATTTCCAATGAGTTGATGGCTCTGAAATCTTACCCTGGATGATTTACAGTAAATGGGCTAAATTATGAAAACAAAAGGGCTTTTTTATTTACATTTTTTCAGTAATGACCTGCAAATTGATGATGGAACTTTTCGGGGTTCTTGGAGATTTACGAATTTTGACCAATGGAATCCTGACCATTGATTGCAAGGGATCATAGGAAGATCTATGCCCATCTTGCATCCATCTACCAAGGGGTGAGGTTCTTATAAGATACATCTTCATCCTGAAATAGGATCTTATT
>NW_027813419.1:0-278 GCF_054177405.1 Leptonychotes weddellii | reverse complement strand
TGAGTGGTCTCAGGATTTGTTCATTAGTGGGTGGGAGGGAAGGACTGGGTCAAGTGAGATGGAGGACCCTCCGATGATCACTGACATGTGCCTTCCTGTTGGAGCCCGTCAGACCTCCTGAAATGGGCCGATGGTAAATCTTTCTGGCCTTGAGGGCTGCACAGTCTCCTTACCGCTCCTCACAAAAGCTGCCAGACACTGTAATACAGAGAGAGCCTGCTTGCCTTCCAGTGAAAATGTACTTATGGACTCTGAAGTTTGAATTTCATATTTTCATG
>NW_027813418.1:0-278 GCF_054177405.1 Leptonychotes weddellii | reverse complement strand
GGAAGAGGACTGCAGAGAAAGAAAGGAGCAAAAGCAAAGGTGCTTCTCCCTCTCCCTCTGCCCCTCTCCCTGCTGTGCTCTCTCTCGCTTTCTCTGTCAAATAAATGAATAAAATCCTTAAAAAAACATTTAATCTTCATGACTTACATTCTAATTCGAAAACAATTTGTTCTCCTTTTGTGAAACCCTAATTAACAGCGTTCGACGTCTGACCGCTTTTCCACTATCCCCTCCTTGCTCTTCAAGGGTTAAACTAGTACAACACTTAATTACTCTCT
>NW_027813417.1:0-278 GCF_054177405.1 Leptonychotes weddellii | reverse complement strand
GCCTGAATTCCTTGCTAAGACCAATCTTTCCACTCATGCACTAGATCTCATGCCTTCTTACCTACTCAAGGACACCCCCCCTAAAACCTCCTTTCTCTCCATTCTCATTACTTTTCTCACTTTCAGCTAGATTATTCTCAACAACATGAAAGTTTGTTCTTCTATTTTAGCAAAGAAAACCTCTGTCAATTCCCCTCATATCTCTCCCAGCTACTGCTCCACTCAATTTTATTTAACAAATGAGTTGGACTGAGATTGTATGAAATTTTTTCAAAAAG
>NW_027813416.1:0-278 GCF_054177405.1 Leptonychotes weddellii | reverse complement strand
GTCTGTGCCCCGTCCCCGCAGCGCACGAGGCTGTCACTCACCGGCGGTGTAGGATCCCCATGGCCAGGGACCCTCCCGTTGCCGTTTATCCTCTGATATCTGCCCGCAGGATCACGGCTCTCCGATTCTCACCTCAAAACCAACTGCCTGCGATATTCTGTTTGTAGAGATCCAGATCTTCTTACATCTCAGGCTGGTTTCGTGGGTGCTCACAGTGGTCTGGTAGATATCCAGCTCAATTCCGGGGACCAGTTGAAATAGGGTCCCCTACTCCTCCG
>NW_027813415.1:0-278 GCF_054177405.1 Leptonychotes weddellii | reverse complement strand
GCTTTGTAATAGAGCTGGAAGTCCGGAATTGTGATGCCACCAGCTTTGCTTTTCTTTTTCAACATTCCTCTGGCTATGTGGGGTCTTTTCTGGTTCCATACAAATTTTAGGATTATTTGTTCCATTTCTTCTTCTTTGCATCATTGGAGGGTATTAGTGAATTCACAACCAACTTGCTGGCTGTATGTAGTTCAGATGGGAGAGAAACTTCTGTACGGGAGCCTGTATGGTCTTCGATCCTATGCTGGCAGTTTTCTAACACAGGCAAACAATTTTCT
>NW_027813414.1:0-278 GCF_054177405.1 Leptonychotes weddellii | reverse complement strand
TCTGCCTTCGGCTCAGGTCATGGTCCCAGGGTCCTGGGATCCAGCCCCGCATCAGGGTCCTGGGATCGAGCCCCGCATTGGGCTCCCTGCTCCGCGGGAAGCCTGCTTCTCCCTCTCCCACTCCCCCTGCTTGTGTTCCCTCTCTCGCTATGTCTCTCTCCGTCAAATAAATAAATAAAATCTTTAAAAAAAAAAAAAACCTCACTGAGGAAATAATGATAAAGTTTTATAAATAAGGGTGGGAAAAATCAGGTGAAGAGTCCAAGAGGGAGACTCCT
>NW_027813413.1:0-278 GCF_054177405.1 Leptonychotes weddellii | reverse complement strand
GAGCTCTACAGTTTTACTTCCCCACCATTTTTTATATCATCTTACATTTTTTTTATCTTGTGTCTTCTTTAATTATTATTGTTACAGTCCTTTATCAGATGGGTCTTTTGCAAATATGTTTTCCCAGATTGTGGCCTGTCTTCTAATTCTCTTGATATTGTCTTTTGCAGAGCAGAAGATTTTAATTTTAATGAAGTCCGGCATATCAATTACTTGTTTCATGTACATGCCTTTGGTGTAGTATCTAAAAAGTTATCACCATACCCAGGGTCATCTAG
>NW_027813412.1:0-278 GCF_054177405.1 Leptonychotes weddellii | reverse complement strand
GCTTCTTAGAGTCTACTTTTAAATTCTCATTACACTAATTTTTACTAACTTTGTGATGATTTCCTCTTTGGTCCCTGCTTTTTATGGTGAAGAACCATATCATTATTCTCAAAAGGATTTGGAAAAGCTAAACCTGTGACTATTAACAAGTTATGTCAATGGTTGGGCAATACTATCTTCTTTTTTTTTTATTATGTTAATCACCATACATTACTTCATTAGTTTTTGATGTAGTGTTCCATGATTCATTGTTTGTATATAACACCCAGCGCTCCATG
>NW_027813411.1:0-278 GCF_054177405.1 Leptonychotes weddellii | reverse complement strand
TGTTGTTTCAGCCACTTAGTCTGTGGTATGTTGTTATGGCAATCCAAGAAGACTAATATATAAGGATAACAGTCTTATCGGATTAAGGGCCCAACCTATTCCAGTATGATCTCAACTGATAAATAATTATATCTTCAATGACCCTATTTCCAAATAAGGTCACATACTGAGATACTGGGGGTTAGGACTTTAACATACATTTTTTTTTTTTTTTTTTTAGGTAACAAAACCTACAAAAGGAGAATATATGGGTGAGACTTTGATAGCATGAGTTGTAC
>NW_027813410.1:0-278 GCF_054177405.1 Leptonychotes weddellii | reverse complement strand
TGATGGGAGTGTCCCGGTGAATGAAGGGACGTTGTGGTGGGTCCCAAATGCAGGAGCATCTGGGTTCTGCTTCATGAGGGCAGGCTTTGACAGATCAGACATAAAATGCTGGAGGAACCATTTGTGGTTAAGTGTATAAAGTGAATTCCCACTGATAGGATCAATAACTGGCAATGTGTGGATTTTATTTTATTTTATTATTTTTTTTATTCTTATGTTAATCCCCATACATTACATCATTAGTTCTAGATGAAGCGTTCCATGATTCATTGTTTGTG
>NW_027813409.1:0-2751 GCF_054177405.1 Leptonychotes weddellii | reverse complement strand
GGGTGTTGTGCACGAACAATGAATCATGGAACACTTCATCTAGAACTAATGATGTAATGTATGGGGATTAACATAAGAATAAAAAAAAATTGTAATAAAAAAAAAAAAAAGAATATTTTTTGCCTGTCATAAACCCAATATTCCCCCTCAGTGTTTATTTTCCTGAAGTGAGGTACAAAGGCACAAGGCAAGATTGGATGGTGGGGAGAGGCCATGAGATGGCAGGCAGAGGAGCATCATGGGACATGTGGGGAAGTTGCAGGAGGTAGATGAGAATAATGAGGGAGACAGGAGTGTTAGGAAATTAGACCAGTACTTCTCAAACTAAGTGTTCATGACAATCACATGGAAATCTGCTTTAAAAGGCCAATTCAGGAAGGCAATAAGTGGACCACACTCTGAATAGCGAGGATTTAGAGAGATAGTTAGGAGATATTTGTGGAGGAAATCTTAGAAAACAGCAACAAGTGAAAAGGAAAAGTTAAAATCACCAGTACTCCCATGATTCAGAGACAACTCTATGATACACCAAGCAGCTGACCACTATCCTAAAGGGGACAGAGAGGCATGGATATCACAATATATATATTTTTTGAAGGTGATGCTAACAAGGTTTGTTGCCAGCCTGACTGCACTGTGAGAGTGAGGGAAGGGAGGACATCGGGTTTCTGGAGCAGGTAGCTGAAATGGTGATGACCAGGGGAGAGGCAGGTGTTTTGCGGGGACTGGGGAGAGAAGCCTGCTTGAGACCTTCACTATACTGGAGGTGCTTGCCAGGATATTGAGGGGGTGGGACGATGCCCAGTTGGTAGTTGGTGGGTCTGGAGCTCAGGAGACAGGGTAAGCCTACAGTGTAGTAGACTTCGGAAAGAAGAGCATGTACCACGGTGGAGAGGTAAAGCTTGGGTATTTCTGAGCTGCCCAGGGTGACTTTGTAGCTTATGGGAGAGGAGGATCCAGGACACAGCCTCTGAGCCCAGGCTTTACAGGGCAGGTAGAGGAAGAGGAGTCCAGGAAGACGACCAAGAGGGATGAGAACCAGAGTGTGTGGCTTCACATAAATGTCCAAGGATGTTTCAAGAGCCACTAGAATCAGGGCTGAAAAGTGGCTGTTCCTCTGCATCCAGCTGGGGTTAGGGCTAGAGGGAGAGAGACCAACATGGACGGCATGCAGCTGGGCTGGGAGGTAGGGAGAGATGAGTGAGAAACAGCAGTGGCTGGGCAATGGAAGAGGGAGATGCCATGTATCTTAGAATTCAAGGATTCATTTTTCTCTGAGCTTTGGTAATATAAAGACGGCATGATGGATTTCTCAGAGAATAGACTAAATATTTTTTGCAAGATTAATAAGATTAGAAACTGTGAGCTTTAACTCTGTGCCAAGTGATATGTGCATAGATGCTAATTTTTACTCTTCCAGTACCTTGGGAATTATAGCCTCCTTTAAAAATGAAAGTAAGGGTCAGAGAAGTCAAGCAGCATGTCCAAGGTCACACAGCTGGTCTGTGGCAGAGCTGAAGTTTGGGCCTAGTTATGGCTGAGATCTAAGATCCCTGCTCAACTTTTCAGCTCTAGCGCTTCCATGAGCACTCAGTGGTGAGAGAGAGCTAGGGGCAACCGTAGCATTACCACATTTTTGTTCATTGTGAAAGATCTTTTTCCTATAATTCAGTCACATGCTCTGTTATGGTGGTGTATATCAGACAAATCTTTGAAATAAGCACGTTGCATTTTCTTCCTCGGCTTCTGGGGCTCTGGAGTCTTCTGGCTTTCCTCTTACTACAGTGGCTGCTGCTTCTTCCTCTCCTTTGACAGTTTCTCCTCATCTACTCTTCAGGTTAGAGGACCATAAAGCTTCTTCCTCAGCATTCTCACTTCCCTCCTCTCCACTCATTGCCTTTCTGATCTTACTCAAAATCATGGCCTTAAAAACCATGTATGTGCTCCTTCCAGATTTACATTTCCAGCCTGTGCCTCTCCCTTGAACCTCAGACTTGTACACCCAACTGTGAATTTTGCATAGCCTTAACTTGATACTGCTTTCTCCTACCCTAAATCTAATTCATCAACAAACTCTGTCCATATTTCCTTCTAAATATAGCCACTTCTCACTATCATCATGGCTTCCACCCCAGTCCTACTCATCATTGTCGTCGTCGTCATCATCATCATCTCTTGCTGGAATCACTACAGTAGACTCCTGCCTGCTTTCTCTGCTTCTGCCCTTGTCCCATTTGATACATTCTCTGTACAGTTGCTAAATTGATGTTCTAAGAGTAAAACTTAGATCATGTTACTCTTCTGCCCAAAACTCTTACATAGGGTAAACCCAAAAGTCCTGCATAATCTTCCTCCTATCCCCATCTCCTACTCTGTCCCCCTTGCGCTTAATGAACAGAGTTGGGAGAGGGGATACAATTTGCTTCAAAAAGATGTAAGGCCCATGTAGTGTAACATCAGACGTGAATGAAAGAAAAGACCGGTTTTGGGTACAAAGACAGGCATTGTTTTTTGTTTTTAATTTTTTTATTGTTATGTTAATCCCCATACATTACATCATTAGTTTTAGATGTAGTGTTCCATGATTCATTGTTTGTGCATAACACCCAGTGCTCCATGCAGAACGTGCCCTCCTCAATACCCATCACCAGGCTAACCCATCCTCCCACCCCCCTCCTCTCTAGAACCCTCAGTTTGTTTTTCAGAGTCCATCATCTCTCATGGTTCGTCTACCCCTCCGATTTCCCCCCC
>NW_027813408.1:0-278 GCF_054177405.1 Leptonychotes weddellii | reverse complement strand
TTTGACAAGTACTGAGGCAATAAGGAGATCCAAACATCCTTAGAAGAGGAGAGAGATTGCACACACCCCTGGGAGGGCGTCCTGTGAGCACAGAAGCAGAGACTGGAGCCATGTTTGCAATGTTGTGACTTGGAAGAAGAATATCTATTTAGCCATTCAGATGAGAAAACTTGTTTCTCATATACATGTCTTTGTCCAGAGTGACAAAGGTGTCACGTCATGTTAATGAGGATGTGGGCTGGTCACCAGGACAACCAACCTTGTGATCAGAGGGTTGG
>NW_027813407.1:0-278 GCF_054177405.1 Leptonychotes weddellii | reverse complement strand
TGTTCAGAATGGTTTGATCCCTATCCAGCTGAATTCCAGAGAGGAGATGAAATCCAGGTCTCCTACTCCTCTGCCATCTTGCTCTGCCCCCGTCGAGTATGGTGTCTTCTAATGCTCCCTGGACCAACATAAAAACAGAGTTGCATCTCATTGGAGCTGTTGAAACACACAAAAAAATTAATAAATAAGAATTATGGTGCAATAAAATTCATCATTATGTGAGGAATTGGGATAGCACTAAATGTCTTTGGTAACTCATATTATTCTTTTGCTCTTCC
>NW_027813406.1:0-278 GCF_054177405.1 Leptonychotes weddellii | reverse complement strand
AGGAACCTTGGGACGCGTTGCTCTGCTCCCCCAGAGACTGAGCGCAGAGGCCCCGAAGCAAATCTCCTGCTTCCCCGCATGAAACGTGCCTTCAAAGGACGCCCATCCACAGCACGACCGTCCCCGAAGGAGTGCTGGGGCGAATGCGGACGACCCCGCAGCCGGGGCAGAAGCACAGAAACCGCGGAGGGCAAGTGCCGTAAGCGCTGCGTATTTCCACAGAAACAGCCCAGAATCTACCAAGGAAAGGACGCCGAGTATCTAGTAACAGCTCAGGT
>NW_027813405.1:0-278 GCF_054177405.1 Leptonychotes weddellii | reverse complement strand
GCATGTGTCCGATCTTCCCTCCTCGGTTGTCACTGACTCTGGGGCAAGAGGTAGACCCAAAGCCTCTTCATGCCCCCCAGGGCCTGAGAAAGCCCTGAGCACCAGACTCACACAAAGAGCACCTGCAGAGTTCTCTGAGAAACCGCTTTCAGCCTCCATGCATTTCCAACCAGTCTCCCCGAGCGCCAGCCTCACTGTCGTCCACTCCCCCACTGCCTGGACCTGGCTAATTCCAGCTCACCCCTGGGAGGCCTCCCCGGGCCCCTCAGGACTGAGGT
>NW_027813404.1:0-278 GCF_054177405.1 Leptonychotes weddellii | reverse complement strand
TTACTGTGGAGCTGAGATATATAAAACATTATTTAGATCTTATGAGGAGAGAGCATACTCATTTGAGATCTAATTATAATGTTTGTTTATTTATTTTGTTTTAATATGGAATTGATATGGGAGAAAGATGGACTTTTCATGATTTAACTGATGAAGAGAGAAGCTCTGGCTTGTTCGGGAAGTATCTGTTGGCTGGAGGTAAATCTGGTACTCGTGCTCGAATACGCACAGCGCCATTAGAACGTCTGAAAACCCTAACGCAGGTGTGTTACATAGTT
>NW_027813403.1:0-278 GCF_054177405.1 Leptonychotes weddellii | reverse complement strand
GCCTGCTTCTCCCTCTCCCACTCCCCCTGCTTGTGTTCCTGCTCTTGCTATGTCTCTCTCTGTCAAATAAATAAATAAAAAAAATCTTTAAAAAAAAAATAAATGCAGCCGAAGGCGTATTGTGGCTGCGCTGTTAGGCCCCAGCCCTCTTGTTCATGCTGAGCCCCCTGCGTGAGATGTGGAGGAGCGTGGCGTTTCATGGTGCCTCTTTTATCCTAGGGAGTCGAGGGCCGCGCTGGGCAGCCGGGCCCTGTCACATGACAGTATTTTCATTCCTG
>NW_027813402.1:0-278 GCF_054177405.1 Leptonychotes weddellii | reverse complement strand
GTGGCACACTCATGGAAGAAGAGTCTGGCTTTGGTAAGTTTTCTCGAAACAAATGAATGGAATTTATAGTTGTGTAGCCCTCCAGAGTCCACAGAGGCTTTTCAGGTGCTTCGTTTCCCTTGTTTGCTCTTCACTATAAACTGTGAAGCAGGAAGGGCAAATATGAAGATCCATGCCCGCATCATCGATGTGTGCATTACATGAATGCGCCTTTGTTTGGGAAGACACTGATCCCACTGTCCTAACCACTCAAGCACCCTTCATCAATGAGTACCAAG
>NW_027813401.1:0-278 GCF_054177405.1 Leptonychotes weddellii | reverse complement strand
GGTCTCATTGAGCTTCGGGTGTCTCCTGTCTGACAGCGGCAGGAGGTGGTTGGCCCGGCGGTGTCTCCACAAGGCCCAGGGCAGCCCCCGTGCTGGGAATCTGTAGTATCCAGAGTTATTTTCACACTCAGTCAGGACTTGCCCTCCTTCTTGGGCTCGGTTGTTCTTTCCATCTTTTCCCCAGTCTTCTCAGACGAACGGACTCTGGATTAGCAGACGGGGGGCGTGCCGGAACCTCGCATTTTAAATTCGTTGCTCTTACGTCCCCAACTCCGCTT
>NW_027813400.1:0-278 GCF_054177405.1 Leptonychotes weddellii | reverse complement strand
GGTGAGCGAGCAGGGGGAGGGGCAGAAGGAGAGGGAGAGAGAGTCAAGGAGACTCTGAGCTAAGCCCAGAACCCAACTCGGGGCTCAGTCTCATGACCCTGAGATCACGACCTGAGCTGAAACCAAGAGTCGTTGGCTTAACCGATGAGTCACACAGGCACCCCTCAACTTTGTTCTTCTTAAAAATTTCTTTTTTTTTAAGATCTTTATTTTTATTTATTTGACAGAGAGAGAGCACAAGCAGGGGGAGTGGCAGGCAGAGGGAGAGGGAGAAGCAG
>NW_027813399.1:0-278 GCF_054177405.1 Leptonychotes weddellii | reverse complement strand
GGTGGGTACGTAATATTCATTAAATGAGAGTTGAAAGTGTGAGCAGACTCTGTGCCAACAGCCTGCAGGCTAAAAAGACGGGTGAACCAGGGCAGAACTCTGGAATGGCAGTGGGCAGAACAGCCCGGCATCACTGGCCCTGATCCTAAACAGCCTCCCCAGCTCCCCACCAGGAGGTCAGACAGCTTCTCACTCTTTCGTGGGGTGTGATGTGGAAAAGGTCCCGACACTCTGGGTTGAGAGTTCTGAGCTCAGTTCCTCGAGGTGCGCAGACCATG
>NW_027813398.1:0-2751 GCF_054177405.1 Leptonychotes weddellii | reverse complement strand
AAAATGCTATCAGTGAGATCCAATCTAATCTAGATAATCTAACAGCTAGGTTAAGTGAGGCAGAAGAACGAATCAGTGACCTAGAAGACCAATTAATAGATAAAAAGGGAAAAGAGGAGGCCAGGGAAAAACAACTCAGAATCCATGAAAATAGAATCAGAGAAATAGGTGACACAATGAAACGTTCCAATGTCAGAATTATTGGAATCCCTGAGGGGGTAGAGAGAGAGAGAGGACTAGAAGATATATTTGAGCAAACTGTAGCTGAGAACTTCCCTAATCTGGGGAATGAAACAAACATTCTTGTCCTAGAGGCAGAGAGGACCCCTCCCAAGATCAAGGAAAACAGGTCAACACCCCGGCATGTAATAGTAGAAATCACAAATCTTAGAACCAAGGAAACCATCTTAAGGACAGTTAGGGGGAAGAGATTCCTTACGTACAGAGGGAGGAACATCAGAATGATGTCATACCTATCCACAGAGACCTGGCAAGCCAGAAAGGGCTGGCAAGATATATTCAGGGTCCTAAATGAGAAGAACATGCAGCCAAGAATACTTTATCCAGCAAGGCTGTCATTTAGAATGGATGGAGAGATGCAGAGCTTCCAAGACCAACAGAAACTGAAAGAATATGTGACCACTAAGCCAGCCCTGCAGGAAATATTAAGGGGTGTTCAAAAAAAGGAGAAAGACCCTAAGAGTGATACAGAACAGAAATTTACAGAGACAATCTATAGAAACAAGGACTTCACAGGCAACATGATGACAATAATTTCATATCTTTAAATAATCACTCTCAATGTGAATGTCCTAAATGCTCCCATAAAACGGCAAAGGGTTGCAGGTTGGATAAAAAGACAGGACCCATCCATATGCTGTCTACAAGAGACTCATTTTGAACCTAAAGATAGATCCAAACTGAAAGTGAAGGGATGGAGATCGATCTTCCATGCCAATGGACCTCAAAAGAAAGCTGGGGTAGTAATTCTCATATAAGACAAATTAGATTTTAAGCTAAAGACTGTAGTTAGAGACACAGAAGGACACTATATCATTCTTAAAGTGTCTATCCAACAAGATTTAACAATTGTAAATATCTATGCCCCCAACATGGGAGCAGCCAATGACATAAGCCAACTGTTAACCAAAATAAAAAGACATACTGATAATAAGTTAATTGTAGAAGACCTCAATACTCCACTCTCAGCATCAGACAGATCATCTAAGCAGAAAATCAACAAAGAAACAAGAGCTTTGAATGACACACTGGACCAGATGGACTTCATAGATATATACAGAACATTCCACCCTAAAACAATAGAATACTCATTCTTCTTGAGCTCACATGAAACTTTCTCCAGAATAGACCATATACTGGGTCACAAATCAGGTCTCAACCAATACCAAAATATTGAGATTACTCCCTGCATATTCTCAAACCATAATGCTTTAAAACTGGAACTCAATCACAAGAAAATTTTGGAAGAAACTCAAACACTTGGAAGCTATAGACCACTCTGCTCATGAATGTTTGGGTCCACCAAGAAATCAAAGAACTGAAAAAATTCATGGAAACCAATGAGAATGAAAACACATTGGTCCAAAGCCTATGGGATACTGCAAAGGTGGTCCTAAGGGGGAAATACATAGCCATCCAAGCCTCACTCAAAAAACAGAAAAATCCCGAATTCCCCAACTAACTTTACACCTTAAAGAACTAGAGAAAAAGCAACAAACAATGCCTAAGCCATGTATGAGAAGAGAAATAATTAAGATTAGAGCAGAGATCAATTAGTTAGAAACAGAAAGACAATAGAGCAGATCAATGAAACTAGAAACTGGTTCTTTGAAAGAATGAATAAGATCGATAAACCAATGGCCAGTCTTATCCAAAAGAAAAGAGAAAGGATCCAAATTAATAAAATTATGAATGAAAGGGGAGAGAGCATGACTAACATTAAGGAAATATAAACAATTATTAGAAATTATTATCAACAACTATATGACAATAAATTAAGCAGCCTGGAAGAAATGGATGCCTTCTGGGAAACCTATAAACTACCAAGACTGAAACAGGAAGATATTGACAACCAGTAATGAGATTGAAGCAGTGATCAAAAACCTCCCAAAAAACAAGAGTCCAGGGCCTGATGGGCTCCCTGGGGAATTCTACCAAACATTCAAAGAAGAAATAATACCTATTCTCCTGAAGCTGTTTTAAAAAACAGAAACAGAAGAAAAGCTTCCAGACTCATTCTATGAGGCCAGGATTACCTTAATCCCCAAACCAGGCAAAGACCCCATCAAAAAAGAGAATTTCAGACCGATATCCCTGGTGAATATGGATGCCAAAATCCTCAACAAAATCCTAGCTAATAGGATCCAACAAAACATTAAAAGGATCATCCACGACGACCAAGTGGGATTTATCCCTGGGATTTATAATAGCAAAGGTGGTTCAACATTTGCAAATCAATCAATGTGATAAAATACATTAATAAGAGGAGAGAGAGAAGAACCATATGGTCCTCTTAATTGATGCAGAAAAAGCATTTGACAAAATAAGCATCCTTTCCTGATTAAACCTCTTCAGAGTATAGGGATAGAGGGAACATTCCTCAAGTTCATAAAATCCATCTATGAAAAATCCACAGAGAATATCGTCCTCAATGGGGAAAAGATGAGAGCCTTTCCCTTAAGATCAGGAACACGTCAAGGATGTCCACTCTTGCCACTATTGCTCAACATA
>NW_027813397.1:0-278 GCF_054177405.1 Leptonychotes weddellii | reverse complement strand
TGTCATCTCCATTAGCAGTAAAATCCACAGTCCTTTCCCTACCTGGGAAGACCCCCTGCTTGCCCAAATTATACTGCTCTTCTTGAACTCACAGGCCATCATTGGATTTTTGAAGGAACACTGAGCAGCTGTTCCACCAGATGGATGATCTTTAGTTGTAGGGTTTATCCATTTGCAGGACAGGGAAACATCTGGGTAGTAGCAATAAAGAAGGGCTCCTGTTTCTCTGATCTGGTGACCAAAAAACATTTCTTTTAGAATTTGGGGAATTTGTGATG
>NW_027813396.1:0-278 GCF_054177405.1 Leptonychotes weddellii | reverse complement strand
GGCCCTTTACGAGCTGTTCCTTCTGTAGGACTGCTGACAATACTGACCCCTTCTTTGGCCCTCCATCTTGTTTTTCCCTTTGCAATGACCTCGCTTGGGGATTAGTGTTCCAGGCCTTGGAGGTTAGTATATGCTCTGACCGGAATGCAGGAAGGCTTGTTCTAGTCTTCTGTAAAGTTGTTTAGATAACTTATTGTAGTGATAACATAGTCACTACCCCCCCACCCCTTTCTGGCACAAAGGTGCCATCCAGAGGGCTGTTAAATATTAAGACACTT
>NW_027813395.1:0-278 GCF_054177405.1 Leptonychotes weddellii | reverse complement strand
GCACAGTTGGACCCACCTTGTTGTTTGAATTGACAGTAAAACAGTAGTATAGTGATAGCACAGCTATGATCATAAATATCAGCCTGGCTTTCTCTCCCCAGTTTGAATATTAATAGGAGAAGTCAGGGAATGATATTTGGTTATATGCTGTATAGAATGGAAAGCAGCATTCTACTGGAGCTCATTCATTTTTTTTTTTAAATTTTTTTTTATTCTTATGTTAATCCCCATACATTACATCATTATTTCTAGATGAAGTGTTCCATGATTCATTGTTC
>NW_027813394.1:0-278 GCF_054177405.1 Leptonychotes weddellii | reverse complement strand
TATATGTGATAGCAAAAACTGGAAACTCAGACATCCTTCAACAAGGGAATGGATATAAAATGTAATACATCTATTAAATGGAATACTATTCACAATAAAAAAGAATGAATTACTGACATATACAATAAAATGGATAATAATAAAATGGATAAAATAGGCCAGGGGTTGCTAGGAGTCTTGGTTGGAGTGGGGAGAGGGTATATAAGGCAGGGATGGTATTGGGGGCATTTTTGTTGGGTTAATGGAACTGTTCTGTATTCTCATTACAGTGGTGACTA
>NW_027813393.1:0-278 GCF_054177405.1 Leptonychotes weddellii | reverse complement strand
TTCCTTCTGCTGGCATCAGGCTTCATTTTGTTCTTTTTTCTAGCTCCTTTAGGTGTCAGGTTATGTTGTTTATTAGAGTTTTCTTCTTGTTTCTTGAGGTAGGCCTGTATTACTGTAAGCTTCCCACTTTGGACACTTTTGATGCATCCCAAAGATTTTGGACCATTGTGTTTTCATTTTCATCTGTTCCCATATATATATATATTTTTAATTTTATTTTATTATGTTATGTTAATCACCATCCATTAGATCATTAGTTTTTGCTGTAGTGTTCCATG
>NW_027813392.1:0-278 GCF_054177405.1 Leptonychotes weddellii | reverse complement strand
ATTGACATGATGTGAACAGAGACTTAGGATGTGTTTTCTCTCCTTCATTTCTGCTTTTTCATGCCTTGGGTAGCGACAGATCCAAGGTGGAGGAGACCTAGACCCAATCTGCAACTTGGAGTCAAGCCCAGCTGAACCCACCATTGATAAGCTAAGCCTCCACCAATCCAGAATCATTTAAACATATTGTTGTGGGGGGTCTGGCTGGCTAGCTGGCAGAACATGTGACTCTTGATCTCAAGGTTGTAAGTTCAAGCCCCTCATTGGATACAGAGATT
>NW_027813391.1:0-278 GCF_054177405.1 Leptonychotes weddellii | reverse complement strand
TTTTCAAAATATTTAAAATATTTTTATGATTTCAGATATTGACTTAATAACTATTTTCTCTGCTTTAAGTCTAGGATACATGTCCAAATCATTCATTCAGAATCACTAATTTCAAGTTATAGTGCTTTCATTTTACATTTTTTACCACTGAATTCATCTTTCTTCTTCAAAATTAGTCTAGGACAATAACAGCCCTTATTGCTTTTACAATATTCTGGGAAATAAAATTTTATACAAGGTAGGTCAGGAGTGGACTAAGAAGTTATTCTTTAAACAGA
>NW_027813390.1:0-278 GCF_054177405.1 Leptonychotes weddellii | reverse complement strand
TGGAACATTCTAGAACCTCTCAATCCCTGAGAGGATAGAGTTCTCAGTGCCGCTGATCAGGTACGTGACAGTGCAGGTGAATGCCCTGGTCAACCGGCTCAATGAGCTCAGCTACCCTTGCTGGCATTCAGGTTTTGCGAGACCTTGTCTGACTAAGAAAACCAGGAAAGGGCAGTTGCTCTGTCTGGGGGCCTGGGACTGGAACTGGGGTCACTGACTGGCTCCGTGAGGCCCTCAGACCGGGACTGGGGTCACTGACTGGCTCCGTGAGGCCCTCA
>NW_027813389.1:0-278 GCF_054177405.1 Leptonychotes weddellii | reverse complement strand
GAACGCGCCCTTCCGAGGACCGGAGCCCGCCCACCTGGCCACGCACGCGGCCACGGCACACACGCCACAGCGCATCCTGTTCTGCACAAGCGGAGGCTCACGCTTCACACCCGGGCCCCACGGAGTGACAGTCTGCTCCCTGGCCCGGTGGTTCCTGCCTCCCCTCTGGCCTCCCTCCTCCTGGGGGCCTCCTCATGAAACGCTCAAAGTTTCTCTGAGTGACGAGCCTTGTCCTCTCAGCCACCCAAACCCTGTGTGTGTCTCAGAAGCCATGCCTG
>NW_027813388.1:0-278 GCF_054177405.1 Leptonychotes weddellii | reverse complement strand
TCAGTCGTTAAGCGTCTACCTTCGGCTCAGGTCATGATCCCAGGGTCCTGGGATCGAGCCCCGCATCGGGCTCCCTGCTCCGCGGGAAGCCTGCTTTTCCCTCTCCCACTCCCCCTGCTTGTGTTCCTGCTCTCGCTGTCTCTCTCTCTGTCAAATACATAAAAATTAAAAAAAAAGATTTTATTGATTTATTTGACAGAGAGAGAGAGAGCACAAGGAGGGGCAGAGGGAAAGGGAGAAGCAGGCTCCTTGCTGAGCAGGGAGCCCGATGCGGGGCT
>NW_027813387.1:0-2751 GCF_054177405.1 Leptonychotes weddellii | reverse complement strand
TGTACAGATTACTTAAAAATAAAATCTTATAAAAAAAGATACATGCATGGTTTACCCCATCATCTTCAAATCTTCACTCAAATGTCACCTTCTCAGTCAATCATACACTGAATATCCCCATTTAAAACTGTGACCTTTCTCTCAAAACTCCCAATCCTCTTTATGCTGCTCCGTAATTCTCCCATCACTTTTGAACATACTCTAGTATTTCCTTATATACAATATCATGGTCTAGTTTCTGTTAGAACTAAAAATCCATGACAGCAGAGATTTATTTATTCTATCCCAGTATCTAAAAGAGGTCTGGAGAATATGCGGTGAAGCTAAAAGGTCCAAGGTTCTAATCATGGCTTGGTCTGTTCTAGTGTCCAGCCCCGATTCAGAAGCCCACCCAGAGTGGCCTCAGTACAAAAGACAGTGCTATCACCCAGGAAATTCCTAGGGACTTAGAAGCCCTGTGTTAGACATCAGGATCAAAGACCAAACTATAGAACCAAAGATGCGCCCAATGCTCTTGTCACTTAGGGAATTACAAGAGTTTTAGCGCCTGGAACTGGAGGTAGAGGCAAATATATATTTATTTTCTATTTTACACCTTTAAAATCAAATACTGGCCTTACATAATTAGATAATAGAGAGTAGGGTAAATTTTTTAACTTACTCCTTTAACATGTTCAAAGGTGACATTTTTCATCTGGACAGGATCTACTGCAGAATCAAGCCCCGTTGTTGTCCGGAAGCGGACTAAAGAAGAAAAAAAAGAAATGTTTATATATTTCATAGATTCATAAAATTCCAACCACCTTATTATTCAGAGGTAAGAAAGTAGAGAAAAAAAATAATATATTTAAGTATTACATACATAAATTCATAGTGAAGTAACAGAAACTACATCTTCTGGATTTCTAGACCATGTTCAAGGAATAAATGACTCACATTAAAATGACATCTTTATACCTTCCAATTAAAATGAAAAATTGGGGCGCCTGGGTGGCTCAGTTGGTTAAGCGACTGCCTTCGGCTCAGGTCATGATCCCGGAGTCCCGGGATCGAGTCCCGCATCGGGCTCCCTGCTCGGCAGGGAGCCTGCTTCTGCCTCTGACCCTCCCCCCTCTCATGTGCTCTCTCTCTCGTTCTCTCTGTCTCAAATAAAAAAAAAAAATCTTTAAAATGAAAAATTATTTCCCTCTTCTATAATATCTAACAAGAGAAATTTACACCAATCATTCTCAAACTCCACCGTGCCTAAAAATCACTTGAGAAATGTAGTAATGCAAGTTCCCAGGCCATGGGCCAGAATTTCTGGTTGGTAGATTTAGGAAAAGGCCCAGGAGTTTGCAGTTAAAGATTTTATTTCTTTATTTGACAGAGAGATTGAAAGTACAAGCAGGGGGAGTGGTAGGCAGAAAGAGGGAGAAGCAGACTCCCTGCTGAGCAGGGAGCCCGATGCAGGGCTCGATCCCAAGACCCTGGGATCATGACCCGAGCCGAAGGCAGACGCTTAACCAACTGAGCCACCCAGGTGCCCCAGGAGTTTCCATTTTTAACAACCATTCTAAATTATCCTGATACAACTGGTCAGGGATGCACACCATGAAATACATTGCCTTAAACCTAGCATAACAACTGGCACTGGCTTTTTTTTTAAAAAAAGGGTAAACCTTAAAAGAGATTATTTCACTTTTCATGTAGCCTCCGCCTCTAGCAACTGTTATTACTTGCCCTCAGATGATATATGTCAGTAATGACATCATTAAGAAAGTGAAAGTTTGGGGGCGCCTGGGTGGCTCAGTTGGTTAAGCGACTGCCTTTGGCTCAGGTCATGATCCTGGAGTCCCTGGATCGAGTCCCGCATCGGGCTCCCTGCTCGGCAGGGAGCCTACTTCTGCCTCTAACCCTCCCCCCTCTCATGTGCTCTCTCTCTCTCATTCTCTCTGTCTCAAATAAAAAAAGAAAAAAAGAAAGTGAAAGTTTGGAAGGAGAGTAAAATATTTAGAATGAACTACAGAGAATTATTACAAAGCTTTCTTAAAATCTCTCCCCTTTGGTTAAACTTCCCTACTAAAAAGATGTAAGTGAGTAAATAGAGCAATTTCTAATTTCCTCAGAAGACAAAAAATATTGTCTTTAAGACAGAAATTTAGATGCAAAAAGAATCAACAGGCAAAATATACAGTTTTGTTGAAAACACTTAGCATATCAAGAATATACAAGTTAGGGATGCCTGGGTGGCTCCGTCGTTAAGCGTCTGCCTTCGGCGCAGGTCATGATCCCAGGGTCCTGGGATTGAGCCCCACATCGGGCTCCCTGCTCGGTGGGAAGCCTGCTTCTCCCTCTCCCACTCCCCCTGATTGTGTTCCCTCTCTCGCCGTGTCTCCCTCTGTCAAATAAATAAATAAAATCTTAAAAAAAAAAAAACTTGGAAGAGCAAATGTAATATAGTAATTCTACAATGGACACTAATAGTTTTAGCCCACTAAATTCTTTATTCAAGGATCTACACAGATGGGCTTAATAAATAATGCAAATTAAATTTGTAGCCAAACCACTTGAAACTTATAAGAAATTATAAGGCAATGCACTTCATATTTTGACATATATTTTGCTTAATGTAAAAAATTAAGAAACATAAAATAATAACCACAGCTAATCCCACCCCTCCAATATCACACAGTGTCCCTACACTGGTTCTGTTTTGAAAATAAGTAGACAAAAGAAGATGACTCTAGCTATATAAAGAATATTCTGGGG
>NW_027813386.1:0-278 GCF_054177405.1 Leptonychotes weddellii | reverse complement strand
CGGGACTCGATCCCGGGACTCCAGGATCATGACCTGAGCCGAAGGCAGTCGCTTAACCAACTGAGCCACCCAGGCGCCCAGAAATAAGATTCTTATCTCAGACTATGTTAACCTAACATAGTAGTAAGTATTGTGAAGATTGAAAAAAAGAGTAGATATATAGGAAGTCCTATTTTTTAATAGGAAACCTCCATTGATTTAGAGAGGTGATCAGTCCTGCCTACACATGAAATTTACTAAGCATTCATGTAAAAAGCAGTTGCTAATCTGGAGTAGAT
>NW_027813385.1:0-278 GCF_054177405.1 Leptonychotes weddellii | reverse complement strand
CGAACAATGAATCATGGAACACTACACCAAAAACTAATGATGTAATGTATGGTGATTAACATAACAATAAAAATTTTTTAAAAAGAAATAGTGGCCTTAAAATATGTTGAAACCACAAGAATTGTATTTCTATTTGGAAGGAGTCAAAACTGCCCATATTTCAACAGATATCTCATAACAGCCATGTAGATGTTACCTTAGAACAACAGAATTGAGTTTTACAAAAAGAGGAAATGACTTTTACAAAAACTGTGTAAGTTTTCTTAATTGTCAAGAAT
>NW_027813384.1:0-278 GCF_054177405.1 Leptonychotes weddellii | reverse complement strand
ATTTCCCCCCCCTTCATTCTTCCCCTCCTGCTATCTTCTTCTTCTTTTTTTTTTTCTTAACACATATTGCATTATTTGTTTTTTTTTTTAAGATTTTATTTATTCATTTAAGACAGAGAGATACAGAGAGAGAGCATGAGCAGTGTGAGAGGCAGAAGGAGAGGGAGAAGCAGACTCCCCACTGAGCAGGGAGCCCAACACGGGTCTCAGGACCCAGAGATCCATGACCTGAGCTGAAGGCAGACGCTTAACCATCTGAGCCACCCAGGTGCCCCTTT
>NW_027813383.1:0-278 GCF_054177405.1 Leptonychotes weddellii | reverse complement strand
CTATCACTATATCCTGAAATGCTCCTCAAACAACTCTGTTCCTTGTTTCCATGGGTCTTGCTATTCCGTTTCCATAAAACTTAGTTTTGGTCCTTGGCTCTTTATCTTCTGTGGCATTTTTCTCTTCAATTGCTTTCATTGTTCCTAGTCTCTCATCTGTCTTCTCAATCTACGGGACCCATGGTTACCAGGATAATTGTCATTAGATGCTGCTCTTAGCCTCATGTTCTCATATATATATGAAATATAATTCATATAACCACAAAATTCACTCTTTT
>NW_027813382.1:0-278 GCF_054177405.1 Leptonychotes weddellii | reverse complement strand
TCTGCTTCTCCCGCTGACCCTCCCCCCTCTCATGCTCTGTCTCTCTCATTCTCTCTCAAATAAATGAATACAATCTTTAAAAAAAAAAAAAGATATAATTCTCTAGTGACAATAAATTCCATATAATCTAAGGTTGGTTCTTGTGTTTGGTTCAATTGATATACAGTGATGAAAATACAGCATCATCGGGTTAAATTATTTTTTAAATTATTTTCCATTTACTTTTGAGTAGTCATTCCAGGAATCTGATCTGCATAATTGTACCTTTTTATTATCAT
>NW_027813381.1:0-278 GCF_054177405.1 Leptonychotes weddellii | reverse complement strand
TAAATTATGGGGCACCTGGGTGGCGCATTTGGTTAAGTGTCCAACTCTTGGTTTCAGCTCAGGTCCTGATCTCAGTGTCGTGAGATCAAGCCCCACGTTGGGGCTCTGTGCTTGGTGCAGAGTCTGCTTGAGATTCTTTCTCCATTTCCCTCTGCCCCTCCCACAGAGAGGGAATTGTGTTCCCTCTCTCTCAAATAAACAAAGCTTTAAAAAATTAAAATAAATTAAAAATGCAGTTCCTCTTGCCACACTAGCCATTATTTGTCCTACTCAGTGGT
>NW_027813380.1:0-278 GCF_054177405.1 Leptonychotes weddellii | reverse complement strand
TCTGGGTCCTACCAGTGAGACCAGTCAGATGGTTTAAAGAACCATTTCATGGGAGAGCATGATTTTACTTAATGACTTCGGAAGGTAAAGTTTGTAAACATTAGGGATACTGGTGGAATTTTAACAAAAAATTAGCAAAGTACTTAGCACCAAGAACTTCACCAAGTCTGTTGAAGAAAGCTACAAAATATGCAAGTGAATAAGTGGAAACCAGTTATTTGCAGTCTGGAAGAAGGTATTTTGTCATTTATATTTACTGAGAATGAGCAAGAACTGGG
>NW_027813379.1:0-278 GCF_054177405.1 Leptonychotes weddellii | reverse complement strand
GGCTCAGTCGGTTAAGTGACCAAACTCTTGGTTTCGGCTCAGGTTGTGATTTCAGGGTCATGAGATTGACTCCCAAGTTGGGCTCCTTGCCGGGCATGGGGCCTGCTTAAGATTCTCTCTCTCCCTCTTTTCCGCCCCTTCCCCTGCTCGTGCACTCTCTCTCTCCGCCCCCCTCTCTCAATAAATAAATAAAATCTTTTTTTTTTTTTTTTAAAGATTATTTATTTATTTATTTGACAGAGAAAGACACAGCGAGAGAGGGAACACAAATGGGGAGT
>NW_027813378.1:0-278 GCF_054177405.1 Leptonychotes weddellii | reverse complement strand
CAAACAATGAATCATGGAACACTTCATCTAAAACTAATGATGTAATGTATGGGGATTAACATAAGAATAAAAAAAAAACGATCATACCATTACAAATAATCACAATGAGCAATACACAGCAAATTGTAAGTTGATGACAAGAACTTTAGTTTATCTCTTTGGGAAATCAAACTAACTCCTAAGGGCACAGTAATTCAGGAATTAATGATCATCATAATTCCAAGTCTACTTCTTACTATGTAAGAATAGTCAGGTTTATTTTAAGACGAGGAAAAAAT
>NW_027813377.1:0-278 GCF_054177405.1 Leptonychotes weddellii | reverse complement strand
TGTCTGGATCTCCCTGGAGGTGATGGTGGAGCGCTTGGTGGAGCGGGCCAGGCGAGAGGCCTCGTCGGCGATGCGCTCCAAGATGTCCTTGACGAACGAATCCATGACGCTCACGGTCTTCTGCGAGAGGCTCAGGCCCTCGCGAACCTGCTTCAGAACCCTGGGGAAGTAGGTGGCGAAGCTGTTGGGGAGGCAGTGGTGGCGGCGGGCTCGGCGCCTCGGCTGCTTCTGCTTCGGGCTCTTCGGGTCGGCTGCCGTGGGATCCTCCGTCTGTGCCC
>NW_027813376.1:0-2752 GCF_054177405.1 Leptonychotes weddellii | reverse complement strand
AGTTTGTTTCCTGAGATTAAGAATTCCTCATAACAGTGAGGTCATATGATACATGTCTTTCTCTGTTTGACTTATTTCGCTCAACATAATACCCTCCAGTTCCATCCACATCATTGCAAATGGCAAGATCTCATTCCTTTTGATGGCTGCATAATATTCCATTGTATATATATACCACATCTTCTTTATCCATTCATCTGTCAATGGACATCTAGGCTCTTTCTACAGTTTGGCTATTGTGGACATTGCTGCTATAAACATCGGGGTGCACATGCCCCTTTGGATCCCTACATTTGTATCTTTGGGGTAAATGCCCAGAGGTGCAATTGCTGGATAGTATGGTAGCTCTATTTTCAACTTTTTGAGGAACCTCCATACTGATTTCCAGAGTGGCTGCACCAGCTAGCATTTCCACCAACAGTGGAGGAAGGTTCCCCTTTCTCCACATCCCCAGCAACATCTGTCATTTCCTGACTTGTTAATTTTAGCCATTCTGACTGGTGTGAGGTGGTATCTCACTGAGGTTTTGATTTGGATTTCCCTGATGCCGAGCGATGTTGAGCAATTTTTCATGTGTCTGTTGGCTATTTGGATGTCTTCTTTGGAAAAATGTCTGTTCATGTCTTCTGCCCATTTCTTGATTGGATCATTTGTTCTTTGGGTGTTGAGTTTAAGAAGTTCTTTATAGATTTTGGATACTAGCCCTTTCTCTGATATGTCATTTGCAAATATCTTCTCCCATTCTGTCAGTTGTCTTTTGGTTTTGTTGACTGTTTCTTTCACTGTGCAAAAGCTTTTTATCTTGATCGAAGAGTTCATTTTTGCCCCTGCTTCTCTTGCCTTTGGCGATGTTTCTAGGAAGGAGTTGCTGCTGCTGAGGTCGAAGAGGCTGCTGCCTGTGTTCTCCTTTAGGATTTTGATGGACTCCTGTCTCACATTGAGGTCTTTCAACCATTTGGAGTCTATTTTTTATGTGGTGTAAGGAAATGGCCCAGTTTCATTCTTCTGCATGTGGCTGTCTAATTTTCCAACACCATTTGTTGAAGAGACTGTCTTTTTTCCGTTGGACGTTTTCCTGCTTTGTCAAAGATCAGTTGACCATAGAGTTGAGGGTCCATTTCTGGGCTCTCTATTCTGTTCCATTGATCTATGTGTCTGTTTTTGTGCCAGTACCATGCTGTCTTGATGATGACAGCTTTGTAATCGAGCTGGAAGTCCGGAATTGTGATGCCGCCAGCTTTGCTTTTCTTTTTCAACATTCCTCTGGCTATGCGGGGTCTTTTCTGGTTCCATACAAATTTTAGGATTATTTGTTCCATTTCTTTGAAAAAAGTGGATGGTATTTTGATGGGGATTGCATTGAAAGTGTAGATTGCTCTAGGTAGCATTGACATCTTTTGTTCTTCCAATCCATGAGCATGGAACGTTTTTCCATTTCTTTGTGTCTTCCTCAAATTCTTTCATGAGTATTTTATAGTTTTCTGAGTACAGATCCTTTGCCTCTTTGATTAGATTTATTTCTGGGTATCTTATGGTTTTGGGTGCAATTGTAAATGGGATGGACTCCTTCATTTCTGTTTCTTCTGTTTTGTTGTTGGTGTATAGGAATGCCACTGATATCTGTGCATTGATTTTATATGCTGCCACTTGACTGAATTCCTGTATGAGTTCTAGCATTTCTGGGGGGGGACTCTTTTGGGTTTTCCACATAAAGTATCATATCATCTGCAAAGAGTGAGAGTTTGACTTCTTCTTTGCCAATTGGGATGCCTTTGATTTCTTTTTGCTGTCAGATTGCTGTGGCTAGGACTTTTAATACTATGTTGAATTGCAGTGCTGATAGTGGACATCCCTGCCATGTTCCTGACCTTAGTGGGAAAGCTCTCAGTTTTTCCATTGAGAATGATATTCGCTGTAGGTTTTTCATAGATGGCTTTTATGATACTGAGGTATGTACCCTCTATCCCTATACTCTGAAGAGTTTTGATCAAGAAAATGCTGTACTTTGTCAAATGGTTATTCTGCATCTATTGAGAGGATCATATGATTCTTGTTCTTTCTTTTGTTAATGTATTGTATCACGTTGATTGATTTGCAGATGTTGAACCAGCCTTGCAGCCCAGGTCATGATGAATAATCCTCTTAATGTACTATTGGATCCTATTGGCGAGTATTTGGTGAGAATTTTTGCATCCATGTTCATCAAGAATAGTGGTCTGTAATTCTCCTTTTTGATGGGGTCTTTGGTTGGGGGATCAAGGTAATGGTGGCCTCATAAAACGAGTTTGGAAGTTTTCCATCCATTTCCATTTTTTGGAACAGTTTCAGAAGAATAGGTATTAATTCTTCTTGAAATGTTTGGTAGAATTCCCCTGGGAAGCCATCTGGCCCTGGGCTTTTGTCTTTGGGGAGATTTTTGATGACTGCTTCAATTTCCTTAGTGGTTATAGGTCTGTTCAGGTTTTCTATTTCTTCCTGGTTCAGTTTTGGTAGTTGATCCATCTCTAGGAATGCATCCATTTCTTCCAGGTTATCTAATTTGCTGGCATAGAGTTGCCCATAATATGTTCTTAGAATTGTTTGTATTTCTTTGCTGTTGGTTGTGATCTCTCCTCTTTCATTCATGATTTTGTTGATTTGGGTCATTTCTCTTTTCTTTATGATAAGTCTGGCCAGGGGTTTATCAATCTTGTTAATTCTTTCAAAGAACCAGCTCCTAGTTTTGTTGATCTGTTCTACTGTTCTCTTAGCT
>NW_027813375.1:0-278 GCF_054177405.1 Leptonychotes weddellii | reverse complement strand
TTCATTTTCCAGATGTTATGAAGCATTCATCTTTTCATGGTGCACTTTGGAAGTTTAATTCCATCTTGTCCTTCTACAATTGTTTCCCTAAATGATTTTATTCAGTACCTGAAATCGCTAATCATGGACCTTAGAAAAAATACTGTATTCTGCTGATTCCATTATATTTGTTAGCTTCACATACATCTTAGAGGTGTTTAAGGGATGATCATGAAGCAACTGCCATTCTGACCAGATTTTTTTTTCCTTTCCCTTCATTAGGAGCCTTGATTACAGTA
>NW_027813374.1:0-278 GCF_054177405.1 Leptonychotes weddellii | reverse complement strand
GAGGTGATGGAGATGGTGGTGGTGGTGGTGGAGGTGATAGAGGTGATGGTGGAGGTGATGGAGATGGTGGTGGTGGTGGTGGAGGTGATGGTGGTGATGGAGGTGGTGACGATGATGGTGGAGGTGGTGGAGGTGATGGTGGAGGTGGTGGAGGTGATGGAGATGGTGGTGGTGGACATGATGAGAACCACCATTTGTTGTTTTCACTGTGTACCAGGGAATCTGCTCAGAACTTTACTTACGGTATCTTATTTAAGTATACCAATCTGAGTTTCATT
>NW_027813373.1:0-278 GCF_054177405.1 Leptonychotes weddellii | reverse complement strand
GCTGGGAGTCGCTAGCGGTGGGTTACACACCTGCCTCTCGTGAGCTGTCCATCTGTGTCTGACCGAGCAGAGCCCATGACGGCTGCAGGCCAACCCCAGGTGACGACCTCATCCCCGAGACCATGGCGCCTGCCGAGCAGCACGGCCCCCACGGCAAAACCACAGCTCCACAGGGTGTAGGCTCCGTCCTGGGGGACAGGGGACCCAGCCCAGCCCCGAAGAGCTTGCACTATCCTGAGATGTCTCCCCGTGGGACCCAGACGCCACCCTCCACCCTC
>NW_027813372.1:0-278 GCF_054177405.1 Leptonychotes weddellii | reverse complement strand
GGCGCCTGGGTGGCTCAGTTGGTTAAGCGACTGCCTTCAGCTCAGGTCATGATCCTGGAGTCCCGGGATCGAGTCCCATATCGGGCTCCTTGCTCAGCAGGGGGTCTGCTTCTCCCTCTGACCCTCCCCCCTCTCATGTGCTCTCTCTCTCTCATTCTCTCTCTCAAATAAATAAATAAAATCTTTAAAAAAAAATAAAATAAAAAAATTATCTTACCTCTTTGGATAGGCCCAAAGCTCTACTTCATTTTTCTACATATGCTATTGTCTCAACCTGT
>NW_027813371.1:0-278 GCF_054177405.1 Leptonychotes weddellii | reverse complement strand
TGTCCAGTGTTACTGACATTAGGATTTAACAAACCCAGGAGTATCAAACATCCAGCACTATCGAAGCACTAGGGCAATATGTCTCTCTAAAGAACAGAAGGAAATCGAGTCCAGAGTTAGGTTCAGATGGAAGAAAAGAGGCATTTCCTTCCTTTCCAAGGTGACCACAGGAAGCCAACACTACCTAAACAGGGATTATAACTGCTGATCGGGTGGACTGACCTACATGGAGGTGTCAGTGTAGGCTGGAGGAAACCCCTGTCCCCACCACCCTCCTG
>NW_027813370.1:0-278 GCF_054177405.1 Leptonychotes weddellii | reverse complement strand
TTGCTCCGTCCTGGTCGGGGAGGCTTTGACCCACCCAGAGTATGTGCATACTATTACTAGAAGATATCTGAACCCCCTACTCGGCTGCACATCTGTGGAGTCTACCTCTAGATCTTCGAAGGGGGCTGCTCCCATCCTCTGGACACCTGGCGGGGACCGTGGGCAGACCGAGCATTATGTTTAGCACATGTCATGCATCATTCACTCGTTGCTCAGCATAGTGCTGGCAGCTGACTGATGTAGTAGTGCTTCTTGAGAAGGGCTTCTAATGCAGTTTT
>NW_027813369.1:0-278 GCF_054177405.1 Leptonychotes weddellii | reverse complement strand
TAAGCAAATAGAAGGAAAAACCCACAACCAACTGCAGAAAAATCATGGTATTTTTCTAGACTTTAAAAATATTTCACACAGATATCACACACATTCCTCTAAATACATACAGAAATATATTTTTTTACAAAACTGGGATGTTTTACATGCTGTTAACTGAAAGATCTTTCTCTCAAACTTTTTTTTTTTTTAAAGATTTTATTTATTTATTTGAGAGAGAGAATGAGATAGAGAGCATGAGAGGGGATAGGGTCAGAGGGAGAAGCAGACTCCCTGCC
>NW_027813368.1:0-278 GCF_054177405.1 Leptonychotes weddellii | reverse complement strand
AGGTTGTTAATATTTGAACTATAATAACGATTCTGTGAATTTAAAAAAATCCTTGTGGTTTTTAAGGTGGTCTGGAAAGCCTCAGTAATTGTTACATAATTTAACTTCTTGATACTTCAGTTCTCATAGAAACAATTTTAATAATAAAAACATGGGTTGGCTTTCTTTTTTTAAAACCGAGAGAGAGAGAGAGAGAGAGTGTGTGTGTGTATTATATTGGGATAATTCTTGGTTAATAATAATTACAAGATCTACAGTAGCTTGAATTTTACTCTGTT
>NW_027813367.1:0-278 GCF_054177405.1 Leptonychotes weddellii | reverse complement strand
TCACTGAGTATTGGTTATAAAATTTCTGAACCCTTCAGTAGACAAATAATTATAAAATTGAATTTGTCAGCATTTTCTATTTGGTGACTGCTATATTAGTCTTAGGTGTGGGAATATAAGTACAAATAACTAAACACTTCTAATTAACTATGAAGGAACTGAAAGGATTAATGGGGATAGAAAGTTTTTTCTAGAAATAAATATCAAAAATAGTTTATGGCATCCATTATGAAATTAAGCTCTTGGACTTCTACACTAATGAAAAATGAGAAAATATT
>NW_027813366.1:0-278 GCF_054177405.1 Leptonychotes weddellii | reverse complement strand
TTCCTTTGTTGTGCAGAAGATTTTAATCTTGATGAAGTCCCAAAAGTTCACTTTTGCTTTTGTTTCACTAGCTTTTGGAGATGTATCTTGAAAGAAGTTGCTGTGGCCGATGTCAAAGAGGTTATTGCCTATGTTCTCCTCTAGGATTTTGACCTCACATTGAGGTCTTTCATCCATTTTGAGTTTATCTTTGTGAGTGGTGTTAGAGAATGGTTGAGTTTCATTCTTCTGCATGTGGCTGTCCAATTTTCCCAGCACCATTTATTGAAGAGACTGTC
>NW_027813365.1:0-2752 GCF_054177405.1 Leptonychotes weddellii | reverse complement strand
GGGACATAGATATTTAAAATTGTTAGATCTTCTTGTTGGAGAGACCCTGTAAGTATGATGTAGTGTCCTTCCTCATCTCTTATTATAGTCTTTGGTTTAAAATCTAATTTGTCTGATAAAAAGATTGCCACCCCAGCTTTCTTTTGATGTCCATTAGCATGGTAAATGGTTTTCCACCCCCTCACTTTAAATTTGGAGGTGTCTTTGGGTCTAAAATGAGTCTCTTGCAGACAGCATATCGATGGGTCTTGTTTTTTAATCCAATCTGATACCCTGTGTATTTTGATTGGAGCATTTAGCCCATTTACATTCAGGGTAACTACTGAAAGATATGAATTTAGTGCCATTGAATTGCCTGTAAGTTCCTTTCTGGTCTATGTTACTTTTAGGCTCTTTCTTTGCTTAGAGGACCCCTTTCAATATTTCTTGTGGGGCTGGTTTGGTGTTCGTAAATTCTTTAATTTTTGTTTGTCCTGGAAGATTTTTATCTCTCCTTCTATTTTCAATGACAGCCTAGCTGGATTTAGTATTCTTGGCTGCATACTTTTCTCATTTAGTGCTCTGAATATATCATGCCCAGTCTTTTCTGGCCTGCCAGGTCTCTGTGGATTGGTCTGCTGCCAATCTAATGTTTCTACCATTGTAGGTTACAGACCTCTTGTCCCGAGCTGCTTTCAGGATTTTCTCTTTGTCTCTGAGACTTGGGAGTTTTACTATTAGATGTTGGGGTGTTGATCTATTTTTATTGATTTTGAGGGGGGTTCTCTGTGTCTCCTGGATTTTGATGCCTGTTTCCTTCCTCAAATTAGGGAATTCTCTGCTATAATTTGCTCCAATATACCTTCTGCCCCTCTTTCTCTTTCTTCTTCTTCTGGGATCCCAATTATTCTAAGGTTGTTTCACTTTATGGTATCACTTATCTCTCGAATTCTCCCCTCATGATCCGGTAGTTGTTTATCTCTCTTTTTCTCAGCTTCTTTATTCTCCATCATTTGGTCTTCTATATCACTAATTCTCTCTTCTGCCTCATTTATCCTAGCAGTTAGAGCCTCCATTTTTTTCAAAAAATATTTTATTTATTTATTTGAAAGAGAGAGAGAGAGTGAGTACAAGCAGGGGGAGAGGCATAGGCAGAGTGAGAGGGAGAAGCAGGCTTCCTGCTTAGCAGGGAGCCTGATGTGGGGCTCGATCCCAGGACCTTGGGATCATGACCTGAGTTGAAGGCAGACGCTTAACCGACTGAGCCACCCAGGCTCCCTGAGCCTCCATTTTTTATTGCACCTCATTAATAGCCTTTTTGATTTTGACTTGGTTAGATTTTAGTTCTTTTATTTCTCCAGAAAGGAATTCTTTAGTATCTTCTATGCTTTTTTCAAGCCCAGCTAGTATCTTTATAATCATCATTCTGAACTCCAGTTCTGACATCTTACTAATGTCCATATTGATTAGGTCCCTGGCAGTCGGTTCTGCCTCTTGTTCTTTTTTTTTGAGGTGAGTTTTTCCATCTTGTCATTTTGTCCAGAGGAGAATAGATGAATGAGAGAACAAAATGCTAAAAGGGTAACAACGACCCCAGAAAAATATACACTAAACAAATCAGGAGAGACCCAAAACTGGGGGGGAAAGAAAGGAAAAAAAAAAAAAGAATCTGATCAGGCTGGTGAATAGAACAGAGCCACACACTAGATTTTGGGTGTATTTTGGTGTGTTAGAAGAAATTGCCTCCCAAAACTTTGAAGAAACAAAAACTTATATATATACAAAAATAAGGGTAAATATGATGAAGGGATGGAATATGACTGTAAAGATGAAAATTAAATAGTTTTTTTAAAGATTTTATTTATTTATTTATTTGAGAGAGCAAGAATGAGAGAGAGAGAGTGTAAAGATGAAAATTAAAAAAGATTTTAAAAAAGGAATTGTTAAGTTGGTTGAAAAAAAATGAAAAAAGTTAAAAAAAGAGAGAGAATGTGATCAGGCGGGAGACTAGGACAAAGTCATACACTAGATTTAGGGTATATTTTGGTCTGTTAGAGGAAACTGTATCCCAAAATTTTAAAGAAAGAAAAACATATATATACAAAAAATAAGGTTAAATACAATGAAGGGGTAGAATATGACTGTAGAAATGAAAATTAAAAACGATTTTCAAAAGGAATTGATAAGATGTTGGTTGAAAAAGGAAAGAAGAAAAATTCAACTAAAAAAAATAGAAAAAGAAAAAAATAAAGAAAATTAAAAAAATTAACTTCAAAAGACTAAAGAATCATGGGGAAAAAGCCATGGATTCTATGTGCAGTATTCCCCTAGCGCTGGAGTTCTGCCGTTCCCATTGATCAGTAAACTTGGTCTTGGCTGGCTGTTCTCGCTGATCTTCTGGGGAGGGGCCTGTTGCCGTGGTTTCCAAATGTCTTTGCTGGAGGCGGAATTGCCCCGCCCTTGCCGGTCTGGGCTAAGTAATCTGTTCAGGTTTGCCCTCAGGAGCTTTTGTTCTCTGCGAGCTTTCCGTACAGCTTTGGAGGCAGAGAGTGAAAATAGCGGCCTCCCAATCTCCGCCCCGGAGGAGCTGAGAACTCGGGACCCCGCTCCTCAGTGAGCCCCAAGAGAAAAGCAGTCAGTCACTCCCGTCTCCCCGGTCTCCGGCCGCACTCTGTGCTCACCCGGCCTGTGACCGCGCGTTTCTATCTCTGGCACCCGACCCCGGGTGGTCTCCAAATCCAGCAGATCCCTGCGGTGCACTCCCGCGTGGCTC
>NW_027813364.1:0-278 GCF_054177405.1 Leptonychotes weddellii | reverse complement strand
TTCTCAGTTTTTCTCCAAATCTAAATCAGAATCTTGAAGTGGACCCCTGGAAATCCTTATTTTAATGTTACTCAGGTCGTTCTGGTGCACCTGACCAGCACCAATCCACAAATGATCTTATAGAACCACTGCTTTATTTTTTTAATTTCCAATTTCAATTTATTTTTTTATTATGTTATGTTAGTCACCATACAGTACATCATTAGTTTTTGATGTAGTGTTCCAGGATTCATCATTTGTGCATAACACCCAGTGCTCATTGCAACACCTACCCTCCT
>NW_027813363.1:0-278 GCF_054177405.1 Leptonychotes weddellii | reverse complement strand
TCTCTCATTCTCTCTTTCAAATAAATAAATAAAACCTTTAAAAAAATCTCTTCTTAAAGAATCTATCTGGGTTCCCTATTTTTATTTATAGTGATTTTACCATTTGAAGATAGATGCTTATCTTTAACTCCTTTCCTCTCCTTTTTCCCCATTCCTCACTGTCACCTTATAAGCTTTCCTTATAAGTTTTAAAGAAAACAAACAGACAACCACCTTGCATTCCCTTCCATATCTTTCTATCACCAAATTCCCAGACTTCCCCTTATTGTGCTTACCTT
>NW_027813362.1:0-278 GCF_054177405.1 Leptonychotes weddellii | reverse complement strand
TCTCTCATTCTCTCTTTCAAATAAATAAATAAAACCTTTAAAAAAATCTCTTCTTAAAGAATCTATCTGGGTTCCCTATTTTTATTTATAGTGATTTTACCATTTGAAGATAGATGCTTATCTTTAACTCCTTTCCTCTCCCTTTTCCCCATTCCTCACTGTCACCTTATAAGCTTTCCTTACAAGTTTTAAAGAAAACAAACAGACAACCACCTTGCATTCCCTTCCATATCTTTCTATCACCAAATTCCCAGACTTCCCCTTATTGTGCTTACCTT
>NW_027813361.1:0-278 GCF_054177405.1 Leptonychotes weddellii | reverse complement strand
TTTCTTTTAAAAGGTTTTTTTTTTGTTGTTTTTGGTTTTGGGTTTTTTTTACCTATTTCTTCACTTATCTCCTGTAGTGTTTTTTTTTTCAAATTATTTTTTATGCTAAATCATTGGTTTTCAAACTTTGCTACTCATTGGAATAACCTAGAGAGCTTTCAAAAATCTGATGCCCAGATCATACTCCATACCAATTAAATCAGAATATGTGGAAGCGGAAACCAAGCATCAGTATTTTCTAAGGATCCCCTGGTGATTCTAATGTGTTGCACAATTTG
>NW_027813360.1:0-278 GCF_054177405.1 Leptonychotes weddellii | reverse complement strand
TGGAAATATATACCTGGTGCAGTCTATAAATCTTATCCAAGTTTGTTACCCATTTACCTATGTGTGTATTTAGGTTTTTTTTTTAAGGATTATAATATAATCTTTAAAACTTAGTGGTATGTGTCATCCAATTTTCATTTTAGTAACAAATTTATAGTAAGAAAAAAAACTTTTGTGGAAATAGTGAACCATGAACATTTATATTTTAGTTCCCTTATATTGATACATAAAAGAAAGTATTAGAAATATATATATATATACATATATAGCCCCCATAT
>NW_027813359.1:0-278 GCF_054177405.1 Leptonychotes weddellii | reverse complement strand
CACACACATTTATTTTTTATAGGTTGCATGAAAGGGAAAAATGATACAATTCTATTGCAAAAGATTAATTATGGAGAAAATTTTATTTTGTTAAATTCTTATGTTTAGAATAAAACACCAAGCTTAAGATTGAGAAAAGCTCCACAATCACTGCTCCCAGTTCCACTGACAGACCCCAATACATTTATATTTTCCAAAGTAGCCAGCTTTTCATGTTGGTTTCTTAAAAATTAGAGGAAAGAAATCATATGACCTCACTGATAGGAGGAATTCTTAAT
>NW_027813358.1:0-278 GCF_054177405.1 Leptonychotes weddellii | reverse complement strand
TGGTTTTGTCAGGGTAAGGATAATAATTGTATTCCTGCTGACCTCGTTAGAGATTTCACCAATTTTCCTAAGCTCAGGGCTGAGGACATGGATGTATTGATGAGAAACATTCTCAGACATGAAAAGTGGGTTTTGATATCAAGAGCGGCCATCTGCTTGAGACCACGAAGTGACTGAATGGCCACTGGTTACACATTCTTGTTTTGTCCAAACATATTTCTGGAAGAAGAGGGTTAGGGCCACTAAGAAGAGACCTTCAAAGGAGGATGTACACAGTG
>NW_027813357.1:0-278 GCF_054177405.1 Leptonychotes weddellii | reverse complement strand
TCTGATTTGTTACTTATTTACTAGGTAATCACAAGACTCTCCATGTATTATTCCCATAGTAAGCCAGCTCCAGTGTGTATGCTATGCGATAAGCTAAGGTAGTTATCATTAAGAGAGCACCCGAATAATCAGTGGTCCTGAACATTTGGTCAATCTATTCCACTGAGATCTAGTACAAACAGTATACACTCCACATATGGTCTTTTCTGACTCAAATTTCTCTGGTTGTATTTGTCATAATATAAAAAGATCCTAAGGATCCCTAGCCTTTTCTTTTT
>NW_027813356.1:0-278 GCF_054177405.1 Leptonychotes weddellii | reverse complement strand
GTCTTCCTCATCTGGAAAATGGGGCAACGATGCATTCCTCATAAGGTCGTTGTAACAACTTAATAAACTAAAGGAATTAATATCTTGGCTCTCAAATGGGGTTGCAAAAGCTAAAAAAAAGCCCTTAAAACATAAAACTTAACTATGATCCCTACTGATAAGAGGGAGAAAAGTCTCTGGTGCACATGAAACATATTCCAAACTCATCAACAAAGTGTTAAGGTGCAGATAAAACAGACCTATCCTCGTGCTGTGACACAGCGCTCATGACACACGGT
>NW_027813355.1:0-278 GCF_054177405.1 Leptonychotes weddellii | reverse complement strand
TAGAATAGGTATTATTTCTTCTTTGAATGTTTGGTAGAATTTCCCAGAGAATCCATCAGGCCCTGGACTCTGTTTTTTGGGAGGTTTCTGATCACTGCTTCAATCTCGTTACAGGTTATTGGCCTGTTCAGGTTGTCAATTTCTTCCTGTTTCAGTCTTGGCAGTTTATAGGTTTCCAAGAAGGCATCCATTTCATCCAGGTTGCTCAGCTTATTGGCATATAGTTGTTGATAATAATTTCTAATAATTATTTCTATTTCCTTGGTGTTAGTCGTGAT
>NW_027813354.1:0-2752 GCF_054177405.1 Leptonychotes weddellii | reverse complement strand
GCGCGCTCGGCCGACAGCAGCTTCTCCCGGATCTCGCCGCCCACCACGCCCGCGGCCACCGCCTCCTCCACGGACAGCCTCCGGTTGCGCACGGGGTCGATGACGAAGCCGGTGGCCGCCTGCGCCTCCAGCAGCACCAGGGCCGTGCCGGGCCGCAGGACGCCCTTCCACATGGCCTGGTAGATGCTCATCTTCTCCTTTGTGCCCTGGATGAGGACCCCAGCAATGAAGTTGCCTCCCTCCAGGTACCACCTGATGCTGCTCCTCTCCATCACCTCCTGCACTGTCCTTCTGCCCTGATTCAGCAGGTCCAGCGTCTCCTTGTCAATCAGCCGGGACCTAAACAAGTCACTGGCCGACACTAGCTTCCGGAGTCCTCTAAAGGTGGCCTGCGAGGGCTGTCTCTCTGAGGTCTCAACCAGGGCGGTGATGGCCACAGCCACGTGCCGCAGGGCGGTGGCCCTCCCGGACTGGCAGAGCTCCACCAGCTCCCGCCGTTTGTGGATGTCGACGTACTCTGAGTGGAGCAGGTCCCACAGTGACACGTTGAGACCTTTGAACCTCCCAGTGCCAACAGGCACCTTCATGGCCCTCAGGGCCACCAGCATATGCTCGTCCACCTTAAGCACCCTGTCCTGGACAAGTGGAAGCAGCCACAGGCCGGTGTCAGTGTCCAGGACACAGCGCTCCTTGAGCTGGTTGTACGTCACCCTTTCCTGTGCGCTGGGGTCGAAGAAGAACTTACTGTCCTCGGCCATTGAGGTTAGCACCCGGCTGACCTGCTCGTCCAGGAGGCCAAGCCTGCAGGCTGCCGCCTCGGGCAGGTGCACCCCGTGGACAGGGTCCACTGCGCCCCCTGTGGCCAATTGCACCTGTAGGAGGGGGAGGCCCTCACTGTGGGGCACCAGCCCCTTCTCCATGGCCTGCCACAGTGAGAGGGCGCCTCCTAAATAGGGGTCAGTGTACCAGGTCACGGCCCTCTCGGCTTGCCGGAGCTGCTCATGCAGTGCCCCAGCCACCAGGCCGGCCTTGACTGCGCCTTCCACAGATAGCCTCAGGTTGGTCAGAGGGTCAATGAGGGAGCCAGACGCCACTTGTGCCTCCAGCAGCCTTCGCCCCAGGCCCTCAGGCAAGAGGCCGTCCCTCATGGCCTGGCTGATGCTGACCTTGGCCCCCGACGGCTGCAACACCACGCCGGCCACGCAGCCCGTACCCCACAGGCAGGCCTTCACGGCGGGCTGCTCAGCCACCTCGGCAGGTGACTGTGTGCCCTGAGCCAGCGCCGCCAGGGTCTCCTGGGTGATGATGCCAGCGTCCAGCAGCCAGACGGCAGGAACCTCCCCCCTTGGGCCGGGCACCGTGACACAAGCCTGAGCCAGGAGCTCTGCCTCACGCACCTGCTTCTGCACCGTTTCCTGAAGCTGCTGCGCGGTAGTCTGCCCTGCCCTGAAGTCCTCCAAGAGGCTCTTCCGCTGCTCGTCAGTGAAGCGGCAAGAGCTCAGGAGCTCCCAGAGGGACGTGCCGTCCTCAGCCCCCGGCATGGCCTGCAGGGTCTCCTGGACCTGCTCGTCAGTGGGGACGGCAGCAGCATTTTCTGGCACGGGCAGGAAGTAGAGCCCAGAGGCCTCGTCCCTCACACACTGGTCCAGGAGCTGGGCATAGCTGGTGTGTCCCCGGCCATCTAGCGTGGGGAAGGTCTTGGAGGAGCTGGACAAGGCGATCGCCATCTCCTGGTCGAGGTAGCCACGCTGGGTGGCCACGGGCATGGGGAGGCGATGGTGGCCTATGGGGTCAATGACCCCTCCTGTGGCCACCTGGGCATCCAGGAGGCGGGCAGCCTGCTCTGCAGGGACAAGGCCCTTCTTCATGGCCTGGAACAGGGACACCCGCTCCCCAGAGAAGGGGTCTCTGAAGCCGCTGACAGCGTCCTCCGCCTGCCTCAGCCTGCCGTACAGCTCTGGGCCCACCAGCCTCCTGCGCACGGCCTCATCCACGGACAGCGTCTCCAGACCGTGGGGGTCAATAATGGCTGCGGTGGCCGCCTGAGCCTCCAGCAGGGCTAGCGCCACGCCCGGCCCCAGCAGCTTCTGCTTCATGGCCTCGTAGAGGCTGAGCCGCCGGCTGGAGGACTGCAGCAGCACGCCGCCCACGGCACCCGAGCCACGCAGGGCCCGCTGGACACTGTCCACGTGCAGGAGGGCTTCGGGGCTCACTGCCCCCTCCAGCACCCGGTCCAGCAGCTCTTGGTCAACGATTTGGGCCTCCCAGAGCTGGTGGGCTGTGACTCGGCCCCGGAGCATGGGCAGCGTGATGTCCACCCACCTCCCCACTGCTCTCCCCAGCAGCTGGACCACCTGCGCCAGTGACACCCTGTGCTGTCGGTAGTCCCGCAGCACCTGCCTCCGCTGGTCCTCGCTGAAGCACTCTGAGTTGACCAGCTCCCACGCGGAAACCCTCTGTCCCCGGAACCGCCCATACCTCACAGGCAGCAGCAGGCTCTGGAAGGCCTGTCGGGTGGCGCCATCCACCAGCTCGGGCTGTGAGCGGCCGAGGGGCAGCAGGCGCAGCCCCGTCTCGGGGTCCTGCACACAGCGCTCCAGCAGCTGCAGGTACGTGAGGTTCTCGTGCGTGTTGGGGTCGAAGAAGCCCTTGGTGTCGTCGCTCGGGTCCGCCAGGACGCGGCTCATCTCCTCGTCGAAGTAGCCACGCCGGTAGGCCACGTCCACGGGCAGCCGGTGGCTGTGCACGGGGT
>NW_027813353.1:0-278 GCF_054177405.1 Leptonychotes weddellii | reverse complement strand
CATGAAAAGGACAAAGGGAGTTCAGATTTTTGCTGTATAGTAATTTCTGAAATAAAATAGAATTTGACTAAAAATCTATCATCCTGAAAAGCACGGTTAGCCTTTTAACAATGAAAATACCCAGGGTTCTATTCTGCTCAGTAGGTTAGGAAGTCATTTCTTTGCACTTGACTGGTTTGGTCCGTTATCCTGGGATATTTATTTAAAGAAGAGAATACTAGGCCCCACTCTGACTTTTGAATTAGAACTCACGGGGTGATTCTGACATGTAACCAGGT
>NW_027813352.1:0-278 GCF_054177405.1 Leptonychotes weddellii | reverse complement strand
TTCTCAGTTTTTCTCCAAATCTAAATCAGAATCTTGAAGTGGACCCCTGGAAATCCTTATTTTAATGTTACTCAGGTCTTTCTGGTGCACCTGACCAGCACCAATCCACAAATGATCTTATAGAACCACTGCTTTATTTTTTTAATTTCCAATTTCAATTTATTTTTTTATTATGTTATGTTAGTCACCATACAGTACATCATTAGTTTTTGATGTAGTGTTCCAGGATTCATCATTTGTGCATAACACCCAGTGCTCATTGCAACACCTACCCTCCT
>NW_027813351.1:0-278 GCF_054177405.1 Leptonychotes weddellii | reverse complement strand
TTTTTTTTTAACTGAATACCCAAGAGTAAAAAAAATAAATAAATAAATGCAAGTCAAACATTTTGTTTTGTGTCAAAGGCATCCTAACATTATAAGATGGACATAGGGAATTTTCTAACAACCTTCTTATCAGTTTCATTTTTCAGGGGATGGGCATCATCTATAATCAGTACTTGAAATTTCAATTTATACTCACCTCTAAGATGCATGAAAAACAATTAACTGCCTGAAAGACAAGTTTAGGCTGCAGTGACTATAATTTCAATACACTTAGAAAC
>NW_027813350.1:0-278 GCF_054177405.1 Leptonychotes weddellii | reverse complement strand
TGCTTCTCCCTCTGACCCTCCTCCCTCTCATGCTCTCTGTCTCTCATTCTCTCTCTCAAATAAATAAATAAAATCTTTAAAAAAAAAAAAAAAACTAATGATGTATGGTGACTAACATAATAAAATAAAATAAAATATATTCTGTTTCTCATGATGACAAGGAGAAAATAAAAGGAATTTAAGAAATCTTTATTTAAATTTAAAAGATAAAGGAAAACTTCTCTTTCATTTTTTCTATGTAATTTATTTAAAAATTTTCTATAACCACATGTCAGAAG
>NW_027813349.1:0-278 GCF_054177405.1 Leptonychotes weddellii | reverse complement strand
CACACTCATTTATTTTTTATAGGTTGCATGAAAGGGAAAAATGATACAATTCTATTGCAAAAGATTAATTATGGAGAACATTTTATTTTGTTAAATTCTTATGTTTAGAATAAAACACCAAGCTTAAGATTGAGAAAAGCTCCACAATCACTGCTCCCAGTTCCACTGACAGACCCCAATACATTTATATTTTCCAAAGTAGCCAGCTTTTCATGTTGGTTTCTTAAAAATTAGAGGAAAGAAATCATATGACCTCACTGATAGGAGGAATTCTTAAT
>NW_027813348.1:0-278 GCF_054177405.1 Leptonychotes weddellii | reverse complement strand
TAATGATCACTTAGCCTGCCAGTATGGGGACTTAATCTTAGTTTCTTCTTTGATCAAGGCTGGTCAATTTGCCAAGTTAAAAAAAAGAGAGAGAGAGAACACAGGCCAATTTGGAATATTTGGGTAAATAAATTATTTCAGTGATCTTATTTTTTCTCATTTATAAAGCTGAAAGTAAAAATACCTGTCTTGCAATTATAGGATTTAAAAACATGTATGTAAAGTACTTGTATATGGTAGATGCTCAGTCACTGATTATTAATACCGAAAAACTCCTG
>NW_027813347.1:0-278 GCF_054177405.1 Leptonychotes weddellii | reverse complement strand
TGTTGAGCATCTTTTCATGTGTTTCTTGACCATCTGTATGTCTGCTTTCAAAAAATATCTAAGTCCTTTGCCTATTTTTAAGCCAGGTTATTTGTTTTTTGATGTTCAGTTGTATAAATTACATATTTTAGATACCTTTTATCAAATGTCATTTGAGAATCTCTTCTCTCGGTAGGTTGCCTTTTTGTTCATGGTTTCTTTTGCTGTGCAAAAGCTTTCTATTTTGGGGGCGCCTGGGTGGCTCAGTTGGTTAAGCGACTGCCTTCGGCTCAGGTCAT
>NW_027813346.1:0-278 GCF_054177405.1 Leptonychotes weddellii | reverse complement strand
ATTCCAACTCTGAAGTTTCCTCAACCTTCTTGCCCCTGGTGCCTTTTCTCCATGTTCAGTGTCACTGGCTCATGCCCATGACTCTTTGCCTGTGTCTGCCTCAGAGCTGTTTGGCATCCTGCCCTTCTGACTTTTTATTTTTAATTTTTTTTCCCTTCTGGCCTTCTTATTTATTTATTTATTTATTTATTTATTTATTAATATTTTTTTTATTCTTATGTTATTCCCCATACATTACATCATTAGTTTTAGATGAAGTGTTCCATGATTCATTGTTT
>NW_027813345.1:0-278 GCF_054177405.1 Leptonychotes weddellii | reverse complement strand
GATGCGGGGCTCGATCCCAGGACCCTGGGATCATGACCTGAGCCGAAGGCAGACGCTTAACAACTGAGCCACCCAGGCACCCCTGGGACAAAATTTTTGAGTCATCCCATCTCCTTTTGTATTGTGACCCAAAGAGGCTGCTCTTTGAGAGTAAGCAGGGAAGGGGAGTAAGGAGAAATCTGGAACCGGGCAGATAGAATCTCTATCCTTTTGTAGGACCTGGGTTGGATTCTGCGGAGGCATTGCCACCTCTCATGACCCTCTCTGACCACAAGCTC
>NW_027813344.1:0-278 GCF_054177405.1 Leptonychotes weddellii | reverse complement strand
TTTTTTTTTACATGTTTTAAAGATTTTATTTATTTATTTGAGAGACAGAGCATGCACGCACGAATGGGAGAAGGAGCAGAGGGAGAGGGAGAAGCAGACTCCAGGCTGAGCAGGGAGCCCGATGAGGGACCCGATCCCAGGACCCTGAGATCATGACCTGAGCCGAAAGCAGACACTTAACTGACTGAGCCACCCAGGTGCTCCAAGCATTGTGACATTTTAAAAGGGCACTTATTTGACTGGGTCCTTTGAAAATGTGCATTGCCATCATGCAGTAT
>NW_027813343.1:0-2753 GCF_054177405.1 Leptonychotes weddellii | reverse complement strand
TAAAAACAAATAAAAATGATAAATCTCATGTTAACAAAACTGTGGGGCAGTATGTACTTACATGTTGCTGGCGATGATATGTTTGGGTAATTCCTTAAACAATCAAATGATATGTACCAAAAGCTATAAAAATTTTCATTCTGTCCAGTCATATCTTCCGGACTATTTATTCCATTTTAGGAAACTTACCCACAAGGAAGTAAATAAAACATTGAGACTCTTGTCATTACTATGCCCTCGGAGTGACCTGCCCACACAAGCAAAGTGCCTAGAAGCAAAGCTTGCAGAATCAGGACGGGCTGGATGGTGTCAGAGCATCAGGAATTTAGAGCCAAGAGTTACTAAAGCAAGTGAGATTTTACTCAGACTCATTTTTTGGTTTTTGACTTTAATTTGGAAGGAGGAAGAAGGAAGGCCTAAGGCCTTCAAGACGTTCACGCTGGAGATGCTGGGCTGCCTTGGGAAGGTTGCACGTTCCAGAGCCTTGGGGCCAGACAGGCCTCCAGGCAGCTCGCTCCCCTTACCCCTCGGAGTCAGCCTCTGGGCGCTGGCTGGAGAACAGAGGGCTGGTCCCAATTATGGTCCAAATGGGATCACTGGGAATTAGACACAATGCCTCGCAGACCCTGTGTGGCAGACAGATCCAGGAACACACCCAGGAATTTAGGAAGTGCATAGTGCTTTTTTTTTCCTTCTTCTTCTTCTTCTCCTAGTGAGACCTGCCCATTGGTTAAGAATGGGTAGTGTCAAAATTAAATCCTGATGCTCCTGCATTTTCCCTAGGAACAATGACAAATCTGGCTGCTTGGGGCAGTGGATGGGCAGAAAAAGGGAAAGGCTGAGTGAAGGAGTCTGGAGGGGAAGGAGAAATGTCTCCAGGGCATTTTTTTAAAGAAGCTTTGCTATGTACTATGCTGTGTACCCTCCTCCACTACGTCCCCAAGAGAATTTTGCTAAAGACTGACTCATCTTTTAAGGCTTTTTGAAGTCAGATTTAGATTTCTTTGGAATGCTGTACAGTGATGATCCTAGGGCAGAAGCAATCCGCAGATACGGGATTATTTATGCACATAATCACTTACGAAGCCTCTACTGGACGTGAGGCACTGTATGAGGAGCCAAAAACATGGAAGTAAACAAGGTACAGTCCTTGCTCTCAAGTCACTCACAGTGTCCTGGAAAGACAGGCACGTATAAAATTAAAAGGTAAATTGTCAGTATCAAATAACGATAAATGTGGTAATCTGAATAATGCTCCCTAAAAATATGCAAATCCTCCTCCCTGAGAATGTTACCTGATCCAGGTGAACCTAAATGGAATCACAGGTGTCCTTACAAGAAAAAGGCAGGTGGAAATGTGACCCCAAAAGAGAAGACGGCGATGTGAGGGGAGAAGGAGAGGCTGGAGGGATGCGCTTTGAATGCGGAGCCACAGGGCCAGGAATGTGGGTGGCTTCTGGAAGCTGAAAAAGGCCAGGAAAGAGCTTCTCCCTTCCGAGGCTCCAGAAGGAACCAGTCCTGATCAAGACACCTTGATTTTAGCCCAGTGAAACTGGAAACTGATTTCTGACTAATGTTTTCCAAAACAGTATGAAAATTAGTTTGAGCTGTTCTAAGCTGTTAAGTTTGTGGTAATTGGGTACAACAGCAATAGGAAATGGGTACACCAGTGTTCAGTGCAGTAAGGCGCACAGAATAGAACGGATGCCCTATTGCCCTGTTGACAGTGCATACAGGTGTCCGAAGGGAATTCAGAGAGGAGAGGAGTTGGTCATTGACTCTTCCAAATGGAGAAGGGCTATTCACCCAGCACTCTGAGGTGTGGAGAGATGAGGCATCGTCCGAAGCCTACACATGTGCATTCTCCAAGCACACATTTATTATCTGCTCTGAGCGAGGTCCTATGTTGAGTTCGATGGGGATCTGAGGATGAATACAGCAGAGTTCTTGTCCTCAAGGAGTTTCAGGTCAAGCAGGGGAAAACCTGGCATGAAAGCCCTGGGTGTCCTTACATTGGACCAGTTCCTTCAATTCTTTGGGTTCAGTTCTTTCTGGGTAAATAAGCTGCTTCACCAGATGTTGTGAGGACCAAGTAATAAAATATGTGCAAAGCTGTTTTGTAACCTATGAATCATATTATAGGGCTGAATACCAGTATCTCCATAAACCCTTCTAAGTCTGCAGATTTCCCTGCTTCCACCACCTTCACCTTAGAGAGGCTCCCGGCTCCTCCGTAAGGCGTTCAGAGTTGAACCCAGGTTGTGGGACTGCAATCAGGGCTCACCTCACAATCCGTGCTGTTTCAACAACAACAGAGTTAGGCATTGGGCTTCATTCATCTTTTTTTTTTTTTTAAATACTGCTCAGGTGAGGGGAGCCTGGGTGGCTCAGTCGTTAAGCGTCTGCCATCGAGCCCCGCATCGGGCTCCCTGCTCAGCGGGAAGCCTGCCTCTCCCTCCCCCACTCCCCCTGCTTGTGTTCCCTCTCTCGCTGTGTCTTTGTCAAATAAATAAATAAAATCGTTAAAATAAATAAATAAATAAATAAATACTGCTCAGGTGAAACCTTTTTTTTTTTAATGAGAAAGTTGCTTATTGTCAAATATGTGGAAGGATGAAGAGAATCGTTTCTGGGAAAGATGATCTGTGACTGTAAGCCAGAAAGTCAAATGCTGCGTAAAGTATGCTCCGTTTGGCCCTCTGCTGATATTCCCCTATCAGATGACATTGTGCTGAAAAATTGGTGGTTGAGGG
>NW_027813342.1:0-278 GCF_054177405.1 Leptonychotes weddellii | reverse complement strand
TTAAAAAAAAAAAAATGCACTGAGCAAGAGTCCAAATGCAAAACAAAAATCTATAAGCTAAAACAATGAGCTTAATAGAACAGAATATTTAATTGGGACCAAAATAACATATTGGTCCAGAAGAATGCACCAGTTTGGATGCAGAAAATATAAATGTGGGCACCTGATCCACAGACCCTACCCAAAGATTATTCCGTGAGTCATGGAGGAAAAAAAGAAAAATAATAGACTCAGATTGCAATTCTTTCTGGAATCTACCAAACTCACATGATAATTTT
>NW_027813341.1:0-278 GCF_054177405.1 Leptonychotes weddellii | reverse complement strand
TGGCACTCAGTTCTTGGCAAACTGTATTCCTGCTTGCAGCAGCACCCAGAGATCCCAGCCAGACACTATACCCATCTAGAGAGCTGAGCTGGTGGCCCTGTCTGGCCAAGGGGCTCAGTTTGAAGTGCTTCCTGGTTTAGATCCCCAGCCAGTGGGCCATACTGGCTGTGGAGTCCATCCAAGCAGGGGAGGAAACTCATAGTCCCACCGAACTGTTGAGCTTAGTATTCCCTCTGGGAAGCATGGCCACAGGAAATATGGACCACAGCCTATCATGC
>NW_027813340.1:0-278 GCF_054177405.1 Leptonychotes weddellii | reverse complement strand
CTAAAACCCTTTAAAAACCTCAGTCTGTTTCTCAGAGTCCATAGTCTCTCTTGGTTCATCTCTCCCTCCGATTTCCCCTTCTTCATTTTTCCCTTCCTTCTCCTGATGTCCTCCATGCTCTTCCTTATGTTCCACAAATAAGTGAAACCATATGATAATTGACTTTCTCTGCTTGACTTATTTCACTTTCTTTCTCTCTTACGTGTGCACCACACACAATGGGTGGCATTCACACCTATGCAACACTCTTCCTGCTGCTTTGAGTTCTAAGCCTCACT
>NW_027813339.1:0-278 GCF_054177405.1 Leptonychotes weddellii | reverse complement strand
TGGTGGGAATGCAAGTTGGTACAGCCACTTTGGAAAACAGTGTGGAGGTTCCTTAAAAATTTAAAAAAGTGTTTTGTGCTTTAAATGCATTATTGTAATAAATCCTCAAAATGACTCTTTAAGGAAGGTACCATTCATCGAACTTTCATCCTTGTCAAAATGGGGATAATAAGAGAGATTAAGCAAGGTGCTTAAAGTCACAGGATAACAACAATTGATAGACCTAGTACTGTGTGTCAGGCCTTGTTTTAAATGCAAATGATGATCTTGAATCTTCA
>NW_027813338.1:0-278 GCF_054177405.1 Leptonychotes weddellii | reverse complement strand
TCTTGGTTTCTCGTATTATTTCCAATTCTATTTTCCAATGAAAGGAACTCAGCCTCCTTGGATAAATGGCTATTTCTACGACTGGGGAAGAAAATATACAAAATGAGCTTGGCACTCTGGCAGACCAGAAAATAAATGCTTAAATAAACACAAAGATGGAGATATGCCAAACAGATATAGGGGTCAACTGAAAGATCCCGCAATAGCCAATACTGGAAAAGGTTGAACAACAAAATTAAGTAGTATTGGATTATAACCAAAATTATAAAGTAACTATC
>NW_027813337.1:0-278 GCF_054177405.1 Leptonychotes weddellii | reverse complement strand
TTTTAACAAATGGATGCTGGAACAAAGTAATATGTAAATGAAAACAAAATGCATGGAAAATCTTTGACCCTTCCTTTTCTCCATATCTAGAAATTAGCTTGAAATAGATCATAGGGCTATATGTAAATGCTAACTTCTAAGAGAAAATATAGATGAAAATCTTTGCAACACTAGAACTAGACAAAGATTTTTTTTTTTTTATGGCCAATGTTTTCATTTTTTATTTTTTTTTATTCTTATGTTAATCCCCATACATTACATCATTAGTTCTAGATGAA
>NW_027813336.1:0-278 GCF_054177405.1 Leptonychotes weddellii | reverse complement strand
ACTTGCGTTAGCAGGCGTCCCTGAATGCTACGTCCATCTTCCGCCAGGCTTCTGCTGCTTCTCCTCGCATGCTTGCTTCTTCTCCTTACACGCTCGACTTTGCTTTTTAGACGCCGCACTGGTTTCTCGTTCACATGGTGCTTGGAGTTTCCTTCTGTCGCAGACTTGTCTCAAGCACTAGAGGACAATGTCCAAGTGAGGAAAGTAAAACATACAGCATCACTGCCTGTCCATCCTTCTCCGTCCCGTTCCTCCGACCCCCTCACAGGGCTGCACTT
>NW_027813335.1:0-278 GCF_054177405.1 Leptonychotes weddellii | reverse complement strand
CCTGGAAAACTTATAACATCCTTTAAACATGTAACAATATAGAACAGGAAAATATCAACAAGGTTGATCCTTAAATCTTGCATGACCATCAGTGGCTATTTGTGTCCCATCATCTCAGAAATCACTGCTCTCTATTCTGTTCCCTTATGATGGAGTGCTATTTAAAGAGTTGTTTTTAAATATATGTTAAAAAAAAAAAGAAGAAGAAGAAGAAGAACATAGCAGGAGGGGAAGAATGAAGTGGGGGAAATCGGAGGGGGAGACGAACCATGAGAGAT
>NW_027813334.1:0-278 GCF_054177405.1 Leptonychotes weddellii | reverse complement strand
GCTCTAATACTTGCAATGAATAAGATCAGTCCTAGAATGGTACAGAGATTCCCTTTGCACATCAAAACGAACAAGAATGAACAGTTCTGACTTTAGAAATAACATTTTCTTTTCTCTTTCTTAGGAATACAAAGACTACATGTAGAATATTCTTACATTTTAGACCATATAAAAACCATCAAAAGGAATGAGATCTTGCGATTTGCAATGACGTGGATGGAACTGGAGGGTATTATGCTGAGCGAAATAAGTCAAACAGAGAAAGACATGTATCATAT
>NW_027813333.1:0-278 GCF_054177405.1 Leptonychotes weddellii | reverse complement strand
TGACCCTCAGTGGGTTCTGGAGAGAATTAAGTGAGAGAACACATAGGACCGTACATATAAGTACAGTTGCAGTGATTGGCAGAACAGTTACTCAAGTGACTTCTTTCTGACAAATAGAAAATTCATATTTCCCTTTATGCTTTGTTTGCGAGGAAGCGGGTAACTAAGGTTTTGTTTGTTTGGGTTCTTTTTTTTTTTTAAAGATTTTATTTATTTATTTGAGACAGAGAGAATGAGAGAGACAGAGAGCACATGAGAGGGGGGAGGGTCAGAGGGAG
>NW_027813332.1:0-2753 GCF_054177405.1 Leptonychotes weddellii | reverse complement strand
GAGGAGGGCACATTCTGCATGGAGCACTGGGTGTTATGCACAAACAATGAATCATGGAACACTTCATCTAAAACTAATGATGTAATGTATGGGGATTAACATAAGAATAAAAAATAAAATAAAAAAAAAAAGACCTTTAAGTCACCGTATTCACCTTTATAGCTCTGGCATCCTTAGAAATCCTAACATTACACTGAATCATTTCTGGTATTGCCTATAAATGAGTTATGTTACTACTCCGTTTTGTATGAGCTTCATTTAGCCCCTAGTGAATTCATGACTCTTCCTGCTAGCTTTTACTAGAACCCTGGGTAGAGTGGGGCTGTGGACACAGAAATCTGATGAAAGGCATCATCTTGAACCTGTTGGTTTAGAAACAATTCTTCTGCTTTCTGTTTCTAAGACATCCTCTCTTGTTTTTTCATGCTACCTGATAAATTTCTGTTTCCTGGTAGAGAGATAGTACTAATACTCAGTTCAACTGAAGAACAGCCATGACTTGGGTTTACTAAGTAATCCAGTGCCTGTGTTCCAACCCCAACTACTTCCCTCAGTTCTTTCATACCTTCTCCTGAGGCAGGGATGAAGGATGACGCTTTTCCACAGGTCCCTGATGTCTACCCTCATGACACATACGATCTAAATGATTAAATATGCATAACATGTAATTGTAATTATCCATAGTAGCAGAATATTATTTTACAAACTTTAACGCAATTTTAAAATTGGTTGGTATCAGAAGGGACAGGCAACTATGTTTGCAGGGGCTGATTTCAAACAACATATTTAGTGCAATTTTTGAGAGTTGGATATAGTTACTCCTAATATTCTCACCTCCATCTTTTTACATGGGCTAACATTAAAGACCATTTAAAAAATTTTTAACTTAAAAATTATTATAAAATATCTTCTTACTTGGTAATATCTCAAAAGCGCTTATAATTTAATAATGAACTGGTATAGCCCTCTGAGTGTCATGCGAAGGGTTCAAAGTTACCTTTTCTAATATTCGATAGCCCTATTTTATTGTCCTATTGCTTATAAACACTATGAATCCATATAAATAAAAGATAAAAGTGAAGCTGAAAACACAATATTCAGGTGCGTAATTGAGGCAAAAAATAGTTTATTCTAATGTTATGATAAATGTTAATGAACCAGGTATGTGTATTGCTAATAGGTTTTTCAGGCAAATATATCTTATGCCTAATATTACTGAACCAAGGTTCAGTAGGCAAATTCCCACGCTGACAGTCTCTGCCCCTTGCTGAGGAGATTTCTTATTAATTTATATCATTGGTCATAAATAGGATAAATAAATGAGCAAAGGGAGAAGGAAAGAATACTGAATCAGTCCTTACAAACAGGAGAGGTTATTACTTCCAAAAAAAGTTCTCCTGTTGTATTAACAACTTATTTTACATGTTCTACCATTGGTAGCTCGGTAGCAGCATATTTATGGACAAGCTATAGTCAATTATAGTAAATACAAAAAACATTGAGATGCTTTTATGAACTCTCAGAGAAATTAGGAAGACCGTCAGCTAGCAGGAGTAGCATGCTTAATAAACGGTAGCTGTTTATTTCCCCCACGATTGCCAAACATGCATGAGTATTTACAAGAGAGATTTTTTTTTAAAGGGGATCTCATTTTCTAAATGGTTTCCATGGTTTTATTTTGTTTGTTTTATATTTTTTTGGCGCACGGATGAAGTTTTCTGAGTAGAGAAAACGAAGATGTAACAATTCAGTAATCCTCTTCAGCGAAGGGTATTTAAAATTCAGAAACCATGCAAGTTTAATTTGTTCCTCATTAGAACCAGAAGAGCAGAGAGATAGGGCAAGGGGGCTGATTTAGGAATGTTGCAGCTCATTCTTAAACATCGTGGTATTTTTCTTGAAACAGAAGGTAGTAATCAATGAGAAGTTTTTCAATGTGGTTCAGCTCATATAATACTTTCCTGGTGTTAGTCTAACCACTATTGCTTTGCACCTTTTTTTTTTTTTTTTTTAAACCTTAGTAGACTCTTTAAGGTCACATCTGTTAGGGCACATAATGGTTTTTAATCACACTTTTCTAAATGACTAGAATACAAGTATGTGAGGGGAGCAGCACTTAAACCGAAGCCTGATCCCTGTTGTAGGATATTTGGGTGGTGATTTTCTGGAGGATTGAATACAGAATGGCAGAGACCCCTGCTGAACCCACACCAGTTGATATACAGCTGAACAATCAAATGCAAGCCAACTCCCTCTCTGAATAAGTCTCCTTTCCCAAAGGAGGATCACGGAGAACACACTTTTAATTTTCAGGAAGCAAGGAAGGCCAGAATAATATATTATCTTCACAGACCCTTGTCTTCAATTCCAAACACCTCTAATGCACCTTAAGTCCACATCAGATCAGTTTCAACCAAATTATAATAAGTATTCACAGAGCAGTGTTTTTTTTCTAAATTTGAATTAGGTGCTAAAAACAAATTTTTCTTCTTTTTCAACCTATATTTAACCAGATCATTGATGATGTGCCACTGACTTTTGCAGTAGAGTTTGGAACAAAATCATACACTATATTATATGTCATATACTGTAGATATCCTTAATATCTAAGTGTACCACATACATTCTCAGTAATCACTTATATTCTAGAGATAAAGACAAAAAGACCTGACAGTTATTTAGAAATCCATTTCATTCAATAAATTAACACTGTTCTAGGCAGTGAGGAAACAGCAGGTACACAGAATAAGGAC
>NW_027813331.1:0-278 GCF_054177405.1 Leptonychotes weddellii | reverse complement strand
GTTCTCTTTTCCCTTGGGTGAGGAGGAAAACAAGGTATTGGACCTGTTGTTGGCAGATTTGTGCCTTCTTCCATGAGGCTCGGTATCCCGAGTCTGACAGGAGCTGTAGGAGGGCCTTTGTGCCTTTTATGCAGTCTTCATGTTGTCACTGGCGAGGAGGAGGTCATCCACTTACTGGAGGAGGGTGCATCGTGTGGCGTCTCTTGGGAAGCTGGCAAGGTCTGTGGCCAGTGCTTCCCCATAGAGTGTTGGTGAGTTTTGAAACCCCTGCAGGAGGC
>NW_027813329.1:0-278 GCF_054177405.1 Leptonychotes weddellii | reverse complement strand
TCTATCTATCTATCTATCTATCTATCTATCTATCTATCTATCTATCAAGTGGGCTCCACACCCAGTGTGGAGCCCAACATGGGGTTTGAACTCAGGACCCTGAGATCAAGACCTGAGCCAAAATCCAGAGTCGGATGCTTAACCGACTGAGCTACCCAGGTGCCCCTATAATGTTGTTTATCGATCAGCTTTACCTGGGCGCCTGGGTGGCTCAGTCGGTTAAGCATCGGCCCTCGGCTCAGGTTGTGATCTTGGGTTCCTGGGACTTAGGGTCCTAG
>NW_027813328.1:0-278 GCF_054177405.1 Leptonychotes weddellii | reverse complement strand
TTCCCCCTCGGCCTCTCGGGGGCCTCGCAGAATACCCCACCCAAAGCAGGGGCTCTGAAGCCAGCTGAGCACACATGCGCGTGCACCTGGGATTCTGGCGTGATGTCGAGTCCAGCGTGGGGCCTGTGTGGCGCCAGGCGCTCTCGTGCACACCTTCCTGAAACACCCTGGTGCCTCGGGGAGCTGCGCAACGCGACTCCACTTTCCCAGACAACTGCGTCCTGTGTTGAGCTGTCACTCTGTGACGCTCCCCAAGCCCAGCAATGACAGGCTGGCGT
>NW_027813327.1:0-278 GCF_054177405.1 Leptonychotes weddellii | reverse complement strand
AAAGACAACTTTAGTCACCTGAAGTACAGCTCAGACAGGCAGGTCAAGTGCTGGATTTTTGTTCTTCCTTCCTATTTTTTTATCCAATTTTTTTTTCATTTTTTTTATTGTTATGATAATCCCCATACATTACATCATTAGTTTTAGATGTAGTATTCCATGATTCATTATTTGTGCATAACACCCAGTGATCCATGCCGAACGTGCCCTCCTCAATACCCATCATCAGGCTAACCCATCCTACCACCGCCCTCCCCTCTAGAACCCTCAGTTTGTTT
>NW_027813326.1:0-278 GCF_054177405.1 Leptonychotes weddellii | reverse complement strand
GTGTTATGCACAAACAATGAATCATGGAACACTTCATCTAGAACTAATGATGTAATGTATGGGGATTAACATAAGAATAAAAAAAAATAAAAATAAAAAGAACATCACAGACATTCTTATCAGTGGAAAAAAACATAATTGATGAAAATTTTTAAGAAACTCTGAAAATTATCCTAAAGGCATACAGCAAATGAAGAAATCATTGTTCAGCAGTGACATCAGCAAGATGGCAGAATAGGAGATTCCAGCCATCATACCCCCACAGAAATGTTAATTTT
>NW_027813325.1:0-278 GCF_054177405.1 Leptonychotes weddellii | reverse complement strand
TTTGTGTCCCTAGGATTTGGTTCCATTGTCCTCAAGCTGAACAGTTTGTACTGAAAACTTGCAAGAGCAGGAAATGTCAGTCAAGACCTTTAATGCTGCAAACATGATATTAATTTCCGCAAGAGAAAAAGTCAAATCTCGAAGAGGAAAATTCAGAGGGTGAAGAATAGGAAAAAAAAATGTTCTTTCTTTTTTTTTTAAATTTTTTTTATTGTTATGTTATCACCATACATTACATCATTAGTTTTAGATGTAGTGTTCCATGATTCATTGTTTGT
>NW_027813324.1:0-278 GCF_054177405.1 Leptonychotes weddellii | reverse complement strand
TTATGTTCGTACACTTTCCTGATTTTTTTTAGTTCTTTGTCTATGCTTTCCATTAGCTCTTTACGCCTATTTAAGGCAGTTATTTTAAAGTCTTTTTCTAGTTACTCCAATGTCTAAAATTTCTCAGGGATACTTTCTATTTATTTTGTTAAATTTTGTAAAATTTGTTATTTTGAATGGGTCATATTTTCCTGGTTTTTGGGGTTTTGCTTTTGTTTTTCATGCTTGTGATTTTTTTGTTGTTGAAAATTAGACATTTGAATATTATAATGTGGTAA
>NW_027813323.1:0-278 GCF_054177405.1 Leptonychotes weddellii | reverse complement strand
GTAATTAAAATGTAGAGGATTCTGAATACCAATATTTGAATGGGAAAATCCTTTGATTTTATTAACTAACTGACACAGTTTAAAGGGATCTATAAAAACCCACTTAGGTCTTTCAAACTCTAAACTTCAAAATTATTATGTAACTTCAGGATTTATTGAAAATGGTTAGAATTTGGGGCACCTGGGTGGCTTAGTCGGTTAAGCATCTGCCTTCGGCTTAGTCATGATCCCAGGGTCCTGGGATCGAGCCCCCCGCATCAGGTTCCTGGCTAGGAGGG